>NC_035437.2:35430185-35693874 GCF_002127325.2 Helianthus annuus | reverse complement strand
TGATGTGTGAGCAAAAACTCGGGACTCTTAAGTCCTATGAAATTCTCGGACCAAGTGAAACATATCAGAAACTCGGTGGCATGTTATATCTAAACATAATACTTCGGAACAAGTGAAACATATCAGAAACTCGGACCTATGTGAATTATATAATATCTCTTGTTTCTCTTGCACCATTGGGCCGAAGCCACAACCAATGGTTCCCTTCTTGCCGCCCACTCTACCAATCAAATTATCCCATACACAAGTCCCCTCCCATGCAACCTACTGACTTTGACTTGAACCCTACCCACTAGACATGTACCAGCCGACACTTCAACCATTCTATAAATCACACGAATTTCAATATGACCCCCACATGGCCGACCACTTAGAAATCATCACTTTGTGTCATTGGACCAACTCTCTAACATATATTCATTCCATAGACCAAGATAATGGATCTGACAATTGTTTTTGAATCAATTGATACAAGAATCATATGATGTCATAGTTGACTATTCTTTTGATGGCCGACAACTAAATTAATTGACACACATCCATTTGATTTCAACAATAGAATATATGTATTACGGCCGATCCATATACATGTGCATCCATCCATTCAGTTTTACAAATCGACACATATACAAACAATTAACAAGTGAATCTTGACTAATATATCCTGACAACACACACATGGGAGATCTCATGTTACTGACAATTACACATACACATGCAAATACAAATCAAAGTAAACATAATTCACATTATCTAGACATAATAACACAATCGAGACATTACTAACCGAACACCAAGAGAACTGATGAAATTCTCGAGAGGGGTGGAGGGGGTGAGGCCTGCCGTCGCCGATAGGAGGAGAGTAGGGTTTCTTGTTTTAGTTTTTTTTTTTTTTATGAAACAATAGACATAACATGATATATATATTTTAGATAACGGTTTAGTGGCCGAACTGGGCCTCAGCCAATATAAATTGGGTTGTCGCAACACTTGGACAAGGCAACTATGATTATGTGTAAAAGTGGCGATTTAGGTTTAATATACATGGGCCGAAATTATTGTGAGAGAGGTGCGACCTTAGGCCCAAGTGTGAGGCTCGGGTTTGAGGTGCGGCACACTTAACATCTACCAATATCGATTCCTAAACATTCACATTAATCACCATACCCATACATCATATCATTCATATGTCGCACACCATATATAACATATTAATCACATTACGATTTAACGTATTACGAACGTGTACAGTTGCGGAACAAACAAATCGTGTAAACAAACAACTAAACAATTAATCGTGCAATTAATGCGAAGATGGAACCTTGGAAACTCGAGTTGTCACATTATCCCCAACTTAAAAGAAATTTCGTCCCGAAATTTGGTACGCACTCACTGAGGAAGCTAGGTAAGTTATATCGTTCACTGGTTTTCCTGGGGTGTCACATCATCCCCCCGTTGATTTGGAATTTCGTCCCGAAATTCAGTAGTAGTAGCTTCAGCCTTAGTAGTGGTTGCATTGGTTTCGAATAATTAGGGGTACTTTTCTGTCATCTGGCCTTCGCGTTCCCAGGTGTACTCTGGGCCACGTTTGGAGTTCCAACGAACTCGGACAAGAGGGATTCTCTTGTGCTTGAGGACCTCAACATCCCGGTCCGTGGTTTCGACTGGTTCCTCGACGAACTGCAACCGCTCGTCGATAGTAAGTTCCTTAAAAGGAATTATGAGAGTCTCATCTGACAGACACTTCTTCAGATTCGACACGTGGAATACGTTGTGAACTGCACCGAGTTCAGCTGGTAGGTTTAGTCTGTAGGCTACTGGGCCTATTCTTTCAGTGATTTCGAACGGTCCAACATACCGTGGATTGAGCTTGCCTCGTTTACCAAATGTAACCACACCCTTCCAGGGTGAAACTTTGAGTAAAACCCGGTCCCCGACCTGAAATTCCAATGGCCTCTTACGCTTATCCGCGTAGGCTTTCTGACGGTCGCGTGCTGCCGCCATGCGTTGTCGTATCTGTGCTATTCGTTCCGTAGCGTCAACTACCATTTTCCGATCCTGTAATCTGACTATCTCCCACCTCTGCTCAACCGAGAGGTGACCGGCATTTACGTCCGTACAATGCCTCGAATGGAGCGGCTCGTATGCTGGTGTGATAACTATTATTGTATGAGAACTCCATCAAAGGGAAATGTTTTTCCCAGCTGTTGCCGAAATCGATGACAAATGCCCGAAGCATGTCTTATAAGGTTTGAATAGTGCATTCAGGCTGTCCATCCGTCTGAGGGTGATAAGCTGTGCTCATGTCTAATCGAGAGCCAAAAGCTTTGTGCATCGCTGGCCATAGCTCTGACGTGAATCGTGCATCCCGATCCGAAATAATGGAGGTGGGCACTCCGTGCCTCAAAACAACTTCTTAAAGATAGACGTCTGCGAGAGTGGAGAACTTATCCGTTTCCTTTATAGCTAGGAAGTGTGCAGACTTGGTGAGTCGATCCACGATCACCCATATGGTATCATTCCCCCGCTGGGATTTAGGTAGGCCTGTAACGAAATCCATGGAAATTTCTTCCCATTTTCATTGTGGTATCTTGGGTTGTTGAAGTAGACCCGCTGGTTTCTGATATTCAACATAGGTGGCGATGTGGGCCTCCATGCTAGGCCACCAATAAGTAGTTCTGATGTCGTGGTACATTTTGCCTTGCCTGGATGATACTTGATGGCGCATTCATAGTCGTTCAGAAGTTCAACCCACCTCCGTTGACGCATGTTCAAATCCTTTTGCTTAAGAATATGCTCGAGACTCCTGTGATTGGTGTAAATCATGCACCTGGTACCGTACAGGTAGTGTCGCCATATCTTAAGCACGAAAACAACAGCTCCCAGTTCTAAATCGTGCGTCGTGTAGTTCCGTTCATGAATCTTGAGTTGCCGCGAAGCGTAAGCAATAACCTTATCCCGTTGCATCAATACGCAACCAAGACCCTGTATCGATGTGTCACAATAAACCACGAAGTCATCTGTGCCCTCTGGCAATGAGAGAATAGGCGCGCTGCAAAGCCTATCCTTCAAGTACTGAAAGCCGTTTTCTGGGAATCTCCCCAACGGTAGGTAACTCCCTTCTGTGTCAGCAGCGTAAGAGGCTGTGCGATCTTGGAGAAGTCTTGATAAACCGTCCGTAGTAACCCGCCAAACCCAAGAGTTGGCGTATTTCCGTTGGTGTACGTGGTGCAGGCCAGTTCCTGATCGGATCTACCTTGGATGGATCGACATGAATCCCATCCCTGTTCACCACATGGCCTAAGAAGTGGACTTCACGAAGCCAGAAGTCGCATTTTGAAAACTTTGCGTACAGTTGCTCCTTTCGTAGAAGTTCCAAGATAAGACGTAAGTGCTGCTCGTGCTCCTCCTGACTCTTGGAGTAGATCGGAATGTCGTCGATGAAGACAATGACGAATTTGTCCAGGTAGGGTTTGCACACCCTGTTCGTAAGGTCCATAAATACGGCAGGTGCGTTCAATAATATCAAACCATCCATCATATCAAACATAAAGTATAGTAGTTAAAAATAATTCATAAAACCCAATACATTTGATGTTCAAACCAAACTTTGTTTGTGTAGCGGAAACATAATAATGAAAACTCAAAATAAGTTATAAATTCAAATATCGTTCATTGCGTCTCCTCGTCCTAACACGAAAGCTTGACCTCTTGCCTCGTTGCCATTGTTGTTGTTGTTTCCCCTGTTGTTGTTGTTGTTGTTGTTCCCGTTGCCCTGGTTATTGTTGTGGTTCTGATTCTGGTTCAACTGAGGACAATCACGTTTGTAATGACCTTCTGCCCCACACTGGAAACATCCCCGGTTTCCACGCTGTGGTTGCTGCTGCTGGTTCTGTGGAGCTGGCGGTGGGAGTTGCTGGTTCTGATTTGCTGGCCGTGAGCTCCTACAATCCTTAGCCTCATGACTCATCTTGAGGCATCTTTGACATTGTTCCCTGCGACATCTTCCGCTGTGGTGTCTGTTGCACTTATTACACAGTGGGTGAATTCCCCGATATCCACCCTGCCCCTGACTGCCAGATGATTGCTGACTCGAATTCTGGTAGTCGTTTGTCTTGCGCTGCTGAGACTGAACAGAAACTGATCCCTTGCTGGAATCCCCTTCCCATTTTCTCTTGTTGTCACTGGGAGTAGCAGAAGTAGTGACAGCAGTAGTGGTAGCCTTGACACGTTTTGGCAGTCTGTTCTGATCCACTGCCTGATCTGTAATACGATGAGCAAGGCGCTGAATTTCCTGGATGTTGTCGAGATTAGCCGAGGTAACATGGCTCTGGATCTCTGGCGCCAATCCCTTGAGATACATCTCAATGCGCTTGTATGGAGGGTCCACCATAGTTGGACACAGCACAGCCAGCTCATTCGACCGTTTAGTATACGCTTCAATCTCTGATCCAACCATTTTCAAGTTATACAGCTCGTCTTCCAACTTGTGAATATCTTCACGAGTACAATATTCCCTTTTGATTAGTTCCTTAAAATCGTTCCATGGGGTGGCGTTAGCAGCTGCCAACCCTAAGATTTGGACTTGGGCGTTCCACCAAGTCAGCGCTATTCCTTCCAAGGTGCCAGTTGCATACTTAACCTTGCGAGCCTCAGGGCACTCGCACATTTCGAATACTGACTCTAGCTTCTCAAACCAATGGAGGAGTCCCACTGCCCCCTCGGTACCGCTGAAAGAATTTGGACGGCTGTCCATGAAGTTCTTGAAAGTGTAGACAGGCTGCTGCGCGTGTTGACCTATTGTGTACGAGTAGGACAAAGTTAAATACGAGAGTTAATGTAGGATCTAAGGATCCTAGTGTGTGTCTATACTGCAGGGTATACTACCTGCTTGAGCAGCTGCAAGTGCCGCAGCAACTTGAGCTTGAACGAGAGCCTCTAGCTGGGCTTGAGTTATGTTAATTCGTCCGGCCATTGATCTTCACATCAAAGGCAACATAAGTGAGAAAGGTTCGCGAATAGTGCGATGACAGAAGAGTGTAAGCACGTAAGTGTTCTCAAGCAATAACAAGTAGTGCGCAAAGTAATGTAAGCATACTACGAGCAAAGTTCTATGCATTTCTAACATGTAGGCAATAAACATAAACCTTATTACCTAGGATGTCGAGTCTTGCACGTGGAGCGAAGCGTCGTTGTGGATCGTTGAGAGCACTGTTCTGGTTATAGTCTGGTTTTAATAAAAACGTTTTCCCATATTAAAACCAAGTTCTCTATAACCAATGGCTCTGATACCAATCTGTCACACCCCCAAAATCCACACGCGGAGTATCACCGCTTGGGAGCGTGACATGACCAGGATCAAGCCACCAATCATATCGAACGTGTAATTAATACCAAATATAATAATTGTAAACCAGCCATTCAATATGATAGGTGTTCAAACATAATCATAGTATTAAAGTATAGCGGAAGCATAAGTACGAAAACCCAAATGTGTGACATAAGTTCAATAAGTTTCAAAACATAATCCATGCTCCACAACGACCTGCTCCTCCCTGTGCAAGCTCCATGTATCTAACGACCTGCAAGGCATGTAACAGAGGATCAACAAACTAGTTGAGCGAGTTCACGGTTTACAGTTCAGTAATAGTATAGTGTGCGTAGTAGTATGTTCGTTCGTTATGTCATGTATCGTATTAGTTTCCATCGCGGCCTCCCAGGCAGGTATGCGAAGATATTAGGGGGATGTTCATCCCGAGTATTCTAGACTAGGTTTATCTGTATCGCGGCCTACCAGGCAGGTGTGCGAAGATTAGCAAGTTCAGTTCGCGGCCTTCCAAAGGCAGGTGTGCGAAGTCAGTCATAATATCGCGGCCAACCCTTGGCAGGTGTGCGAAGATCAGTTCAATAAGTGTTACTAGTCTAGTCGTAGTTCTATCAGCGAAGTATATACAACAGTTCATCAAATCCCATTCCCACCCGGGAACCCCATGCCTTGGCTGTGTGAACTCACCTTGGTTTGCTCGGTATGTTATTGCTTCTAGGGTTTATCAAGTGTCTAAGTCCGTTACACACGACCTAGGATATATTGCACATGATACGATGTAAGTGTTTGCATCACATTAGGGTTTGCAAGTCATTGATATTCAAGCAACTGTGTTTTGTGTGTTTATTGTGTACATGATGATATCACATAGAATGTTCACGCATGCAGAATCATACAGTTGCATTCAGTATCATACGATTATACGCATATAGAATCATACATTATGAAATCAGTTCATCGTATTCACATGCCATCTATGTCGCAAAGTGTGTTTAAGCAATCATCGTCATGTAACGCATAACCATTATTTCACGTTCCTCCAATCATGCATCATATGATAGAGTTCTTGGTCAATTCTAACCTAGTTACTCAATAACACCCTTTAAGGGTCATCAGGCTAAACAGATCCACATACTTAACAAGGTTAACAAGCTTAGCATGGTTATCTTTCTTAACAGGGAATAATAATTAATCATGTGAATCGATTAACAGAGCTAGCCAGCCATCAGTGTCACATATTAAACAGGGTTAATTGACAAACATAATTCATCAACTCAACTTAACTGAGTTAATAGCTAGTAATGATATCCACTTAACAAAGTTAACCAGGTTAATATCTTAACCTATAGACCATGCTCCTTATGTTAAAAGCTCGGACACACAATATATTCAAAAACTCGGACTTATTGACACCTATTAAAGGAGTTCGGACTGAATACAACCTATATGAAACTCGGGCCATCTTAGTTACATGAAACTCGGACCACCTTATGGCTTACAAGGTCGGACAAGAAACAATATGACAAACTCGGACATCATTGCTATATATACGAAACTCGGGTAAGGGCATGGTTATAAGCTCGGACCTGTGTGATGTGTGAGCAAAAACTCGGGACTCTTAAGTCCTATGAAATTCTCGGACCAAGTGAAACATATCAGAAACTCGGTGGCATGTTATATCTAAACATAATACTTCGGAACAAGTGAAACATATCAGAAACTCGGACCTATGTGAATTATATAATATCTCTTGTTTCTCTTGCACCATTGGGCCGAAGCCACAACCAATGGTTCCCTTCTTGCCGCCCACTCTACCAATCAAATTATCCCATACACAAGTCCCCTCCCATGCAACCTACTGACTTTGACTTGAACCCTACCCACTAGACATGTACCAGCCGACACTTCAACCATTCTATAAATCACACGAATTTCAATATGACCCCCACATGGCCGACCACTTAGAAATCATCACTTTGTGTCATTGGACCAACTCTCTAACATATATTCATTCCATAGACCAAGATAATGGATCTGACAATTGTTTTTGAATCAATTGATACAAGAATCATATGATGTCATAGTTGACTATTCTTTTGATGGCCGACAACTAAATTAATTGACACACATCCATTTGATTTCAACAATAGAATATATGTATTACGGCCGATCCATATACATGTGCATCCATCCATTCAGTTTTACAAATCGACACATATACAAACAATTAACAAGTGAATCTTGACTAATATATCCTGACAACACACACATGGGAGATCTCATGTTACTGACAATTACACATACACATGCAAATACAAATCAAAGTAAACATAATTCACATTATCTAGACATAATAACACAATCGAGACATTACTAACCGAACACCAAGAGAACTGATGAAATTCTCGAGAGGGGTGGAGGGGGTGAGGCCTGCCGTCGCCGATAGGAGGAGAGTAGGGTTTCTTGTTTTAGTTTTTTTTTTTTTTTTTTTTTTTATGAAACAATAGACATAACATGATATATATATTTTAGATAACGGTTTAGTGGCCGAACTGGGCCTCAGCCAATATAAATTGGGTTGTCGCAACACTTGGACAAGGCAGCTATGATTATGTGTAAAAGTGGCGATTTAGGTTTAATATACATGGGCCGAAATTATTGTGAGAGAGGTGCGACCTTAGGCCCAAGTGTGAGGCTCGGGTTTGAGGTGCGGCACACTTAACATCTACCAATATCGATTCCTAAACTTTCACATTAATCACCATACCCTTACATCATATCATTCATATGTCGCACACCATATATAACATATTAATCACATTACGATTTAACGTATTACGAACGTGTACAGTTGCGGAACAAACAAATCGTGTAAACAAACAACTAAACAATTAATCATGCAATTAATGCGAAGATGGAACCTTGGAAACTCGAGTTGTCACAGTATTGGTTACTGACCTAGTTTTCGTGTGCCTTGTTATTTGAATTAGGTTAATCAGGCTAATCAGTAGACTAAAACTCTGCCTGTTAAATTTGCAATGTGAGTCATTCTCTTTTTACTAAATTTACTTTCAAAATCATGTTTGTTTCCAAAGTTATAATTACAGGGATTAAGTCTTTGTAGTCTTCAATTACAGCCAGTATGTGGGGTTTTGTATACATTACTTGATAATCGTCACCATTGGACAACGGGTTAACCAATGGGTGATATGACCATAGTCACAGAAACGAGTCGAGTGACAAATACTTTTGGGTAATTGGTTGATATATAAACATTGTAATCGCTCTTAATACTGTATATTATAACAATGTGTCATTTTATCAAAATGAATGATTCACTCAGTATTTCCTAGCAAAAAAAATATTTTTACAACATGTTTCAGGTGATCTACTCTGAATCAGGAAAAAGTTCTATGGTGCACTCTCAAGCTTGAAGTAGTAGCTTGAATAAATGAATAAATAAACATGTTGTGTAAAATAAAGGAATTATGAAATTCCTCCACTGTATATTACGGGGTTTATCCCGAATTATAAAATAAATAATACTCGGGCATTTTCAAGTTTTAAACGATCAGGTAAAGACTTCCGCTGTAAACCTAAATACCGGGTCAAACAGGGCGCGGGGGCCGTGACAGAAAAAGGTGGTATCAGAGCCACTGGTTTAAGTCAATTAAGAATTTAGAAATACATAATTTATTTAATTGCCATTATGTGATTTTGTGAAATTTTAGTTACAAAATTTTAACTTAGGATTATGTGCGTCTTCGGACCTGCCGATGAAACTCTTTTTAACTACCCAGCAGAAGCCCTACTGCCTGTTAACTTAGAACCTGCCATTCCATACCCTATTGTTCACCCTAGACCTTTACCAGGAACACTAGAGGAGTGGTGGACTGCCGACTGGCAATTTCAGAACATTATGAATAGCCCTAACACTTTTCTCCCTCAATTCGACCCAGAACCTGCACCAAACCCACCAATGAGTAACGAAAACATAGCTGAACTCCGCCGTTATGGCGAGGAGTTGATGGATGCCGGAAATAGGATTCGTGAGGTAGGAGAGCAGATCTCCTGGAAATACGACGAGAGGGAACGTCGTTTCTGAAATGCCAGCCAACAAGGATAACAAGGGGATGTGTGGTTGTAATATATAATAATAATAATAATAGTAAAATATAAAACTTGTAAGTTTACAAATAAAACGTTGTAAGATAATCGGTGTGTACGGACGCATACTATTAAAAATATATAAAATCGAATAGTCGCAAGGTCGACAGTTTTGGCTTTACATGTTTGTGTGATTATGTGTTTCTTCATTGATTTTTCCGTATTATTTAACTACTTGTTAATGTACAGAATGGGTAAGCAAAAGCTTTCAGATATTTATCATCAACAAGATAAGGCCCAAACGACTAAGAGAACTTCATCCCAATCAAAGTCCACAAGATATTCAGTGAATACTAATGAAGGAATATTTATTCATAAGGCACACTATGAAAACCCACTTACTCCCGAAAAGAGAGATTGGATTATTAGAAAAAGCCAAGAGAAAATAGGGACGTCCAATTCAAAACAAGTGATAGTTAATAAGGAAATAGGCAAAAACCCGCCATGGGAAGACAAATTAGATGAAAAATGGTCAGACCTTTATATGTTAGCCACTACTGCAGTGAATCTTGATCCTTAATTAAGATAAGTGGCCAAACCGAGATCGACCATGGTAAATAAATAACTACGAGGGAATAAAATAAAGGCAGGACTTAATTATCATATTTAAAATAATAATGTGTTTTTGAATTTCAGTTGTAATAGATCTATAAGATTGTTGTCTTTGCTATTTTAAATAAAAGTTTGATTGCACAGTATACTAAAATGTTTGTACTAAATAATAGCTCGTGATTGATATACATCCAGATGGAACACGCTGTTAATGAACCAGTTAATGAAGTTAACCAATCAAAACACAATAACGAGGATAACTTCCTAAACCGGCAAGACTTAGAAAACATCGTTGCTCAGGGAATAGTTAATGTTATTCCAGCAATTGTCGCTGCAGTAAAAAAGTCCTGTTGAGCCTTCGCAAGCTCACCCTAGTAAACGTACGCACGACGATACTGCCAGTAATAGTATCAATAGAGGCGGTAATAATAATAACGGAATTCAAGCCCTGTTATACAAAAGAATGAAAGCTGAAACACCGGGTTGCACTTATAAGGAATTTCTTGCCTGTAAACCAGTTGAATTTGCAGGCAATGAAGGGGCGACTGCGGCACTGCGTTGGTTAGAGAAAACTGAGGCAGTAATCAAAATGAGGATAAAGTCATGTACGCTTCTCACCTTTTCAAGGAAGAATCATTAGAATGGTGGAATACAGTATTGCAAGCTAAGGGAAGTGACATGGCCTATGCCATGAGTTGGGACGAATTTACATGTCTGGTAGAATGGAAATTATGCCCTGAATACGAAAAAGACCAGATGGCGAATAAATTTCTGAGCCACCGGATGGTGAATGTGGATTGTCGAGGGTATACTTCAAAATTCTTTGAGTATGCCAGAATTGTACCTACTCTAGCTTCGCCGGAATCGGTACTCATCTCTCACTATATTTGGGGTTTGATTAGCGAGATTCGTGATATTGTCAAAGCAGCGAGACCCCACACGATTGATGATGCAGTGGAGTTAGCTAACACTCTGACTGACGGACTAGTACGTACGCGGGAGGAAAATAGGAAGAAAGAATTAGCTCAGAAAATTACCCAAGGATTTCGTGCAGGTAATAATAGTAATTTCAAGAAAAGAGGAACTGGACAATCTTCCACTCCGCCGTTCTGCAGAAACTGCAGAAAGAAGCATTTTGGAAAATGCAATGAAACCTGTAACTTTTGCAAAGTTGCAGGACACCATGAAGAGAATTGCAGAAAGAAAACAACAGTCTGTTTCAACTGCGGAGAAACTGGTCATTTCAGACCAGAATGCCCTAAATTGGTCAAACCAGTAGACAACAAGGCTAAACCTGCCGAAGGAACTACCAAGAAGAACGCAAGAGCCTTTCAATTGACTACTTAGGAAGCCGAACTAATTCCTGACGTCATAGCTGGTACGTTCTTAGTTCACAATGTGTATGCAAAAGTATTATTTGACTCTGGTGCAACCAAAGTTTTATCTATACTTCGTTCTACCAAGCTCTTAATTTACCTTTAACCAACCTCAGACAAATTTTCACAGTCGAAACGGCCGATGGGAATTCTGTTAAAATAGATAAAGTTTTGCAAGAAGGAAAGATAGAACTCTTAGGCCATAAATTTTCTGCAAACCTGTTACCTATGAATTTAGCCGGATTCGATGTTGTGTTAGGAATGGATTGGTTAGTAGCCAACCATGCTGGAATTCTTTGTGATAAAAATTCCATAGAAATTCATACACCCACATGAGAATTAGTAATTTACCGGTGATAAGCCACAAAGGCCACTGACAGTAATGAAGTTGGCTAGTTATTCAAGAAAACAAGGAATAGCATATATGGTTTCGGTAGTTGTTAATACCAAAAGTAAGAAACTGGAAGACATACCAATAGTATCAGAATACCCAGATGTCTTTCCAGAAGACCTACCAGGATTACCACCCAATAGAGAGGTAGAATTTAGAATTCATCTAATTCCAGGAACTATACCGATAGCCAAGGCACCCTATCGATTAGCACCCACTGAAATGCTGGAATTAAAGAAACAGTTAGATGAATTACTAAGTAAAGGGTTTATACAACCAAGTTCCTCTCCATGGGGAGCTCCAGTGTTGTTTGTAAAGAAGAAGGACGGATCGATGAGGATGTGTATAGATTATAGGGAAGTAAACAAGGTTACAATTAAGAATCGATACCCATTACCTAGGATTGATGATCTTTTTGATCAATTGCAAGGAGCTAGATATTTTTCTAAGATAGATTTGTGCTCCGGATATCATCAATTGAAGGTACAAGAAGAAGACATACCTAAAACCGCTTTCAGAACTAGGTATGGACATTACGAGTTTACAGTCATGCCCTTTGGATTAACCAATGCTCCTACAACATTTATGGACATGATGAATAGAATCTGTAAACCGTATTTGGATAAATTTGTAATCGTTTTCATCGACGATATACTTATTTACTCCAAAAGTCAGGAGGAATATTGTGAGCACCTGCATGCACTATTAACTTTGCTAAGAAAAGAGAAGCTTTATGCCAAATTCTCCAAGTGTGAATTTTGGCTCAAGAAGTGCAATTTCTAGGACATATGGTGAATCACGAAGGTATTCACGTAGATCCCTCCGAGATTGAAGCAATCACCAAATGGAAGACACCGCAATCGGCTACGGAAGTTAGAAGTTTTCTAGGATTAGCCGGATACTATAAACGTTTTATTAAATATTTTTCTAAAATAGCCGTGCCATTAACCAAGAAAACCTGTAGAGCCGCAAAATTTGTATGGGGACCCAGACAGGAGGAGGCTTTTAGAATTTTAAAGAAAAAGTTAACAAATGCCCCAATCTTAGCACTACCAGATGGAACAGAAGATTTTGAAGTCTACTGCGATGCTTCTATGCTAGGATTAGGATGTGTGTTAACGCAACGCAAAAAGGTAATTGCATATGCCTCAAGGCAATTGAAAAAGCACGAAGAAAACTATACGACTCACGACTTAGAATTGAGAGCGGTAATTTTTGCCCTAAAAATTTGGAGACATTATCTGTATGGAAGTAAGTTCACAGTCTATACGGATCATAAAAGCTTAAGATATATATTTGGGCAAAAAGAATTAAACATGATGCAAAGAAGATGGATGGAAATTCTAAGCGACTACGACTGTGATATTCAATATCACGAAGGAAAGGCAAATGTAGTTGCAGATGCCTTAAGTTGTAAGTATCATGATAAACAAAAGCGAGTTCGTGCACTTAGAATAAATATCCAATTAGATTTAATGGAACAATTAAAGAATGTTCAAACTACAGCAATCAAGGATGATGCTGAAGAAATGAAAGGACGAATAAAAGAACTGGAACAAGGAGCTGATGGAATTTGGAGATTTCATAAGAAAAGAATTTGGGTACCTAAACAGGGAGATTTAAGGAATAAGATTTTAGAGGAAGCCCATAAATCTAGGTATACTATGCACCCTGGAAATAATAAGATGTATCAAGATTTAAGAAATAATTTCTGGTGGATAGGAATGAAAAAGGATATAGCTAGTTATGTATCTAAGTGTCTTACTTGTTCACAAGTTAAGGCGGAACACCAGAAACTTCTGGTTTACTCCAACAACTAGAAATGTCTGTTTGGAAATGGGAACTAATAACCATGGACTTTGTTACTAAGTTACCCAAAACCAGAAAAGGTAATGATGCGATTTGGGTAATTGTGGATCGATTAACCAAGTCAGCTCATTTTCTACCTATGAAAGAAACTTTTAGCAAGGAAAGGTTAGCCAAGTTGTACGTAGATGAAGTAGTATCCTTACATGGAGTTCCACTCTCTATTGTATCGGATAGAGATAGTCGTTTCACTTCACACTTCTGGACAAGTTTCCAAGAAGCCATGGGTACACGATTAAATTTAAGTACAACTTATTATCCCCAGACAGACGGACAAAGTGAAAGAACGATTCAAACCCTGGAAGACATGCTCAGAGCATGTGTAATAGATTTTGGTGGAAACTGGGATGATCATCTACATTTAATTGAATTCTCCTATAACAATAGTTATCATTCAAGCATTGAAGTTGCCCCATTCGAAGCACTGTATGGACGCAAGTGCAGAACTCCAGTTTGTTGGGCAGAAATAGGAGAAAGTCAATTATCAGGACCTGAAATAGTACAAGAAACCACTGACAAGATCACTCAAATCAAGGAAAGACTAAAAACAGCTCGAGATCGCCAGAAGAGTTATGCAGACAATCGACGCAAGCCACTAGAATTTCAAGTCGGTGATAAGGTACTCTTGAAAGTTTCTCCTTGGAAAGGAGTCATTCGGTTCAGTAAGAAAGGAAAGTTAAGTCCAAGGTACGTAGGACCATTTCCCATAATCCAACGAATAGGACCAGTTGCTTATCGTTTACAACTACCAGAAGAACTAGCTGGAGTACATGATGTGTTTCATGTATCCAATCTCAAGAAATGTTTATCTGACGAATCCCTGGTAGTACCTCTTCAAGATGTAGAGGTAAATGAAAAATTAAAATTTGTGGAGAAGCCACTACAGATAGAAGACAGAAAAGTCAAGTTTCTTAAGCACAAACGATAGTGCTGGTCAAAGTCAAATGGGATTCAAAGAGAGGACCGGAGTACACTTGGGAGCTAGAATCATAAATGAAGCGGAAATATCCTCATTTATTCTAGTAAATCTCGAGGACTAGATTTTTATTAAGGTGGGGAGGATGTAACAACTCTCACTAAAACTATTATTTATTATGATATTTTATCCAATAGGAAACCCTAATTGAGAACCCCAAGTAATCCTGCATAACCCCTAAAATTTTCAGAATAATCAGAATCAGGATTAGGGCCCCCTAAAACAGACGTGGCTAGTAACAGACGTGGCTACCCTATACTAAAAGTGACCTCTCACGCCACGCGAGAGGCTCTCGTGACGCGCGAGCGCGTCGTTTTTCCAGTATAAATAGAGGAGTTTGGCACTTGAATTTGGGCGTTGGTTCGACGTAAAAATTCAATTTAGGCACTGAGATATCGTCCAAATACTGCAAAAACACACACGATCTCGAAATTCTGCCGCGATAACAGGGTAATAACTTGATCGCTGCTACGATTTAATATCCGATCGATTAAAACTATCCAATGGATGTTTAAGTGCTGCCCGCTTAGGGTTATACTTTGTCATTCGTCGTAAATTCGATGGATGTTTAGTATCGCACTTTGTCATTCGTTGTGAGGGTTGTATCTCGTGAGTATCGTACATGCTGTATTGGTTACTGACCTAGTTTTCGTGGGCCTTGTTATTTGAATTAGGTTAACCAGGCTAATCAGTAGACTAAAACTCTACCCGTTAAATTTGGAATGTGAGTCATTCTCTTTTTACTAAATTTACTTTCAAAATCATGTTTGTTTCCAAAGTTATAATTACAGGGATTAAGTCTTTGTAGTCTTCAATTACAGCCAGTATGTGGGGTTTTGTATACATTACTTGATAATCGTCACCATTGGACAACGGGTTAGCCAATGGGTGATATGACCATAGTCACAGAAACGAGTCGAGTGACAAATACTATTAGGTAATTGGTTGATATATAAACATTGTAATCGCTCTTAATACTGTATGTTATAACAATGTGTCATTTTATCAAAATGAATGATTCTCAGTATTTCCCCGCAGACAAAATATTTTTACAACATGTTTCAGGTGATCTACTCTGAATCACGAAAAAGTGCTATGGTGCACTCTCAAGCTTGAAGTAGTGGCTCAAATAAATGAATAAATAAACATGTTGTGTAAAATAAAGGAATTATGAAATTCCTCCACTGGATATTTCGGGGTTTATCCCTATTATAAAATAAATAATACTCGGGCATTTTCAAGTTTAAAACGATCCTGTAAAGACTGCCGCAATAAACCTAAATACCACGGGTTTCTGTCCCGCGGCTCCTGGACCGGGTCAAACCGGGCGCGGGGGCCGTGACAAAACACATTCCTTAAATTTAAGCCATTTGTTGAGTGTTTTTTTTGGTGTCTAATCCGCATATATATCACCATAGCCCTTGATTTTCTTGACTGTATATCTCTTAAATGTCAACATATACACGTGTGATTTAGTTTACGAAGATTTTTCAATGCTGAGAACCTCGATCAGAGAGTAAAAAAGGCGTAAGGTTCACAATGGTGTAAAATTAAAATGGGATATATCGGGCTAGGATTCGAGTTACAGGAACAAGGGGCAAACCAACCACCCAAGAATGGAATCGCCGAACGAAAACACTTGACAACCTCCTATAAGCAGTTTTTCTTGCCACCAGACCTTTCTCCATCAATTAGGAATCTGATGCCGTCACTAAACACATTCCTTAAATTGTAGCCATCTGTTGAGTGTTTTTTATTTGGTGTCTAATCCACATATATATCACCATTGCCCTTGATTTTCTTGACTGTCTATCTCTTAAATGTCAACATATACACGTGTGATTTAGTTTACACAGATTTTTCAATGCCGAGGACCTCGATCAGAGAGTAATAAAGGCGTAAGGTTCACAATGGTGTAAAATTAAAATGGGATATACCGGGCTAGGATTCGAGTTACAGGAACAAGGGCAAAACAAACCACCCAAGAATGGAATCGTCGAGCGAAAACACTTGACAACCTCCTAGAAGTAGTTTTTCTTGCCACCAGACCTTTTTCCATCAATTAGGAATCTGATGCCGTCACTAAACACATTCCTTAAATTGTAGCCATTTGTTGATTGTTTTTTTTTTGTGTCTAATCGGCATATATATCACCATTGCCCTTGATTTTCTTGACTGTATATCTCTTAAATGTCAACATATACACGTGTGATTTAGGTTACGAAGATTTTTCAATGCCGAGAATGTCGATCGGAGAGTAAAAAATGTGTAAGGTTCACAATGGTGTAAAATTAAAATGGGATATACTGGGCTAGGATTCGAGTTACAGGAACAAGGGCCAAACCAACTACCCAAGAATGGATTCGTCGAGCGAAAACACTTGACAACCTCCTAGAAGCAGCTTTTCTTGCCACCAGACCTTTCTCCATCAATTAGGAATCTGATGCCGTCACTAAACACATTCCTTAAATTGTAGCCATTTGTCGAGTTTTTTTTGGTGTCTAATCCGCATATATATCACCATTGCCCTTGATTTTCTTGACTGCATATCTCTTAAATGTCAAGATATACACGTGTGATTTAGTTTATGAAGATTTTTCAATGCCGAGAACCTCGATCAGAGAGTAAAAAAGGCGTAAGGTTCACAATGGTGTAAAATTAAAATGGGATATACCGGGATAGGATTCGAGTTACAGGAACAAGGGCCCAACCAACCATCCAAGAATGGAATCGTCGAGCGAAAACACTTGACAACCTCCTAGAAGCAGCTTTGCTTGCCACCAGACCTTTCTCCATCAATTAGAAATCTGATGTCGTCAATTAACACATTCCTTAAATTATAGCTATTTGTTGAGTGTTTTTTGTTAGGCCCTAAAGTGTGAGACTGACGCATCAAATTAACACAATGGGCTATGGTTACGAACTGGGCTTTACCGGGTTAGTTTATATTAGGTTTTGGACCTTTACAGGTCACTTGGGCTAAGCTTTAGGCCATGTGGGCCAAGCAGGCCCAAGGGGAGCCCATGTGGGAAGTGGGCTTGCCTAGGTATATAAACAAGTTTTCTACTTGTTTTAGGGTTTGAACCTCCTTGTTACACAATTTCGTAGAGAAGCTAGAGTGGAGGCGATTCGATTGTGGTGTACTCATACCAGACGTTTTTGCTTGTTAAAGTAATCGAGTGTGTGAGTTAAAAGTTATTTCGGTGTTCTTGCTTTTCATATTTTTCGGTTTATCTTGAATCATCTTGTGATTGGATTCCGCACTCTCACAATATTAGGTTTGATATCATTGAAAGATCCGGTTAAACGGGACTTACAAGTGGTATCAGAGCCTTTAGAACCTATTCTAGGCTTGGTTTGATATCAAAGATTCAAGTTTTTCCGATATTTTTGTTCGGTGTTCTTCGTGTTCTTCGCGTTCTTCGTTTGTTCATCGGCTTTTTATCGAAAATCGGTATATTTTGGTGTTTTGATCATTTTGGAAGTTGTTAAATGATTAGGGATATTGTTTTATTTTTGAAAAGATTTGAAATTGAAATTTGATTTGAAAATCCATTATTTTCGAAACAACTGTTTCCAATTCAATTTTTTTCAAAATTTTCAACAATTTCCTAATTAAAAAATTCTATCAACAGCTTACATCCACTCTTTGACATTTCAAATGTTTTTAAAATTTTAAAAGGATTTCTGAAAATCCCAAGATTTTCGGGCTTGTTGGAGTTCTCGAGTCGTTCTGTCCGAGTCGCAACCGCATCCATCGTTCCGACTAGCAAGCAGCCCATCATCTCATCTCTGACTCGCAACCACCTACACGGTTTCGAGTTATCCCGTCTTGAGTCGCAACCTCCATTGTCGCAACCACGGTTTCGAGTCCATCGCTCCACAGTCGCAATCAAGGTTTCGGCTCTTCACGGTATTGTTCCGACTCGCACCTTCAATCATCACCATATAATCACTAGTCTCGAGTAGCAATCTTAGTTCCGAGTCGCAACCGAGTTCTCGAGTCGCAACGTTCACCACCTCCAGTCGCAATCTCCATTGAAGTCGCAATCACCGTTCCGACTTGTCCACTCGCAACCTGCAACAATCATCATCATTTCAGTCGCAACGACGGTTCCGAGTCCCACATTTTCGACTCGCAAACTCCATCTCCGAGCATCACCGCTGGCAACCACCGTCTCCATCATCTCCGTCTAGCAATCATATTCATTGGTTATCATTCACTGTTCAGGTAGAAAAGAGCTTTCGGAATCACTGCTTGATAATCATCCGAAGTATCCGTTCATCATCTCAAAACAACCAGTGACAACTATCACGTTCATAGCAACCTTCTTGTCACCGTCTTCCGCCACCATCGTCATTACATCCAATCATTCCTCTCCGGTCATATTCTTCACGCCATTCATCACTGATATCGGTGTGGCGGCGGAGTTAAAAGTTTAGGGTTTTCGGTTGTTTTGTTTTCAAAACGAAGGAGACAGAACTTACGTTGTTAATATAATTGTTTTGTTTAATAAAAACATAATCATTAGGTCATTATTACACAATCATTAATTATAATAATAATTATAATATTATTAATAATAATATAGTATTTCTTTATATTAAAAAAAAATTAAAAATAAAAATAAAAATAAAAAAAGGGGATTGTTTGTTTGTGAAAACGGTTTTGACAGGTTTTTGAGGTGTGATTTCGAAAGCGGGTTCGTTCCTTCGCGTGCAACGAGTTTGAGTTAGCAAGTACACGGGTTCTCGTTTTTGAGCTTGTATTGAGCAAATTGTTAAACGAACACATTTTTGGGAATCATATCTTAAAATGTCTTCTAAAGGAGAGGTGCTTAAACAGGAACTTGAAGGGTTCAAATACTCATATGGTGAATCCATAGAAGCACTTACAGGCCGGTTCGCTGAACTGCTCTCTGAAATGGAAAAAGCAGAAATGGTGGTGTCTAATCGCATGAGCAACAGAAAGCTTCTGGAGGCTATACAAGAGATTCCAGATCAGGCGAACTGTAGTTGGTTTCGAAATGTTCATCAGATAATAGTGACAACCGACGGCCACTGTTACAAAATGAAGTCAGATGAGCTGATCTCACTAATCAAATCCTATGGCAATGCTGACTCATCACAAAATTCAGCATTTATGTTTAACAAACCCCTGGCTCGAGAAATTACTAAAGAACGTGAAGAGATAATTTCTGTCTTTTGCACTCCTGAGTGTAGAGAAAGAAATGAGGCATATCAGTTACACAACGCTGAGTTGATTCAAGATTACAAAGATATTAAAAATAAAAAATTTACTTTGGCCAAAAATGAAAAACTTTACAAAGAAAAAATTGAGGCCCAAAGAAAAGATATCGTTCAATTAAAAGAAGATCTCAGCGCCAAGAACTGTAATTTTTTAGATGCTCCTGCAACAATTAGTGACTTGACCAAAGAACTAGAAGATTTAAAGGTCAAATATCAGGTAAATGAAATTAATATTAAAAAATTTGACACTTCTAGTAATTTGGTCAAGAACATTTGTGACATACAACTAGAGTACAAAGAAAAGAAAGGGGCTGGTTTGGGATACACTAAAACTCCTCCTCCATACAATCATAATTATACTTATATGCCTTTCACGGAAGAGGAGTTAATTAATGAGGGCAAGATGACTTACGGTCCAAAAACAGATAAGTCATCAATCAACAGCAGACCTGTTGATAAACGAGCGACTCCTCCAATAAATCTTGTTGCTAAGGGTACAATTGATTCTAATGCTTCTTCTACATGTGCAGATGAAGTAGTTGACGTGACGGTTGAAAGGGTAGCGAGGGAGGAACAAGCATCAAAGTCTAATGCTTCTGAAAATTTAATAAATGAAGCTAATCTAGACTCTATTACGGCGTGTGATATTTTTAACTCGGTTTTTAGCTCTGTGTTTAATTTTAGACCTAATGGTTTGAGCGAAAATGTTGATGCTTGTGTAACAGCGACTGAATCGGAAGATGAAATGAATGAGCCAGCTGAACCATCTGATTCCAAATGTGATTCATCTGAAGCAACTGATTCTGAGAAATTGGAATCAGTTGATTCTAGTGAATTCAGCTCAAGGATGTCATGTGCAGAACCGACTCGTGCTGAAAATTCGTCAAAGGTTTCAGCTGAAGTTTCTGCTACAGTTTCTGGTATTTCATCCAACAAACCAGAACTCTCCGATTCTGTCAAAGTTGAGGACATAAAGGATGAAGAGAAGACTATTGTGAACAAGGCTCCAAGTGCACAAGCTGAACAATCTGAACCTTCGGTTAGTGATGAAAAGGTTCAGATCAAGCAACAAGAGCCGAAGCGAGCAGGTAAAGGACGCGGAAAGAAGAAGCCTAAACATCAAAGACAAGCAGGCTCTCCACAGTCCTCAACGGGCAGCAATAGTCCTCAAAAGGCCCGTGAAATGAGAAATGCTTTTGTTAAGCCAGTCAGTAATGGCAAATGTGAAAAATATGCATTTGACTGTGCTAACAAAGCTTTTGGAAAGACTGGTGAGATTTCTGAACAAGACTTGCAGTCTCATCAAAACAAGAAGAATAAAAAGAAATCTCCACCACAGAAGGCCCCGGCAAACGACAAGTATAGGCATCCAAATTCATCTTCGTCTGCTGGAAATGTGCAACAAAAACAAGCACAGAAAGGACCGGTTCATCCTTCAGGGCCTGCAAGAGCTACACGAGCTGATCAGAATGCCTTCTACGTAAAGAGACAAACATGCTTCAATTGCGGCATTGCTGGTCACATTGCAAGAAATTGCACACATCGCCCCTACGTACCATATTATATGCAAAATCGGAGGGTTACACCAAAGGATAACTACCATTCTAAGCCGATGAAGGTATCTTCACCTAAGGCAATGAAGAATGTGAATCCCAAGGTTAAACCTTCTGATGGGGATTGGAACGCTGCCAAAAACAAACGCAAAGCTTTTCAAGAACAAAAACATCTTTCTAAAACTGAAACAGCTAAAGTTGCACAACCGAAGGCAACAAATACGTTTGTTAAACCGAAACAGATTTGGAAACCCAAATCCAAAGCAGCAATGTCTCCAATCCTTGAAATTAAAGGGGACTTGTGTTTGAAAGAAGTGTCTTATTTTGATGCTTCAGGTAAACCCAGGACCACGATGGCCTGGGTACCAATGTCTTACTAATCTCCTTAATTTTCAGGAACAACCAAGGAGGAGCTGTTGACAATCTCTGGAATGTTGATAGCGGTTGTTCCAGAGATAAAAACGGGTAACATTTCACTGTTGCAGAAAGTTCAAATTTTTTTTACAGGTGATATGTTTCCTTTGGAGGAGATTAGAGAAGTATGAAACGATCAGCAAAAGGTACCGTTTAAATTCAGTACTTTGATTTGAATTTGATTAGTCTTCAATCTGATGACAGAACGGTTAAACAAAAATATTTTCTCTTTTTCTTAGTTTATAACCTTGTATATAAAGTGTCATTTCTCTTGTAAATGGTAAATTTGCGCAAAAATACAAGATTTATGCACAAATTTAGGGGGGGAGAGGGACATATAGATAGATATATAGTTTAGGGGGAGAAAACTAAGAAAATACAAAAAGAATTTGATGTAAATATGTATTGTTTTAGGGGGAGAAAATGAGAAAAATGAAAAAGCCAAAAAGAAAAATTGCATGATATGGGAAGTGAAATAAATGTTTGTGTTAAAGGGTTTGACTAACACATGTAAGGTGCCATAGCTGAAAAGACTAGGATCTATTGTGATATGTCGATAGGCTTGACGCTCAAAATGATAAAAGATATTAAGTGATATAAACATAACAAACTATGTACCATGTGGGTAACATACCAACGGCGTATGATTTTATGGTCTTAAATCTTGCGTTGATAGATAGCCAACATCTGAGGTTTCGGGTCTTTATACTGTTGAATCATCCGGGGATATCTTGGCTGTCCTTCTGTTCAGAACTAAAATTGTACATGACCCCAGGAAAGAAAGTCACTTGGAATTAGCTCATTTCTATTTGAATGTTTGTATGTTTTCCCGATACACACAATTTTGTTCTGATTCTGAAATCTTCTCTGAAAAAGTCGTGTACCTCCTCTGCTGCATCCAGATATATGCTGACCTGGAGGTGCTAGGCAACGACAGCTTCTGCTGCATCCAGATACATGCTGACCTAGCTGTACGTTGTCGCGCTATAGATCTAATACACCCGAAAGAGGCCCTTTAGTGCCCAAAAGAAACCCAAGAAACCTATATCAAATTGAGAAAAACTCATTTGATCTGTATATTATACCATCTCTGCAAAAGATCTATTATGTTCTCTTCTCAACCTATTCCCAGTTAAGATTTCAGAAATCTAGATTGGACTTGTGAAATATGTGGTAGGGAAGATACTTGCATGATAGAGTGTGCTGTTTACATTTCCGGGATTTGATTAGTATTTATTTGGGTGTTCATTGTTAAGAAATCAAAACATGATAAAACATATTATATGCAGACCTAGACACAGTCAGGATATCATAAAGGATAAAATCAGTATACTCACCTGTTACGATGAATCGTTGTGCTTACCTTGATCGCGAGGGTATGTCTTGGAATGGGACACACGGGTATAATAGTATAATATTACCTTAAGCATATCACGAAGTTGAAAAATTGAAAGTTGAGCGTTAAAGTTTAAGTGGAGAAACATATTGGCAATCGCATAGACCGGTTTGATTAGGCTCGTACTGAAAAGTGTTCCTTAGTCTGCCTGAGAACGAATTTTGATCCCATTTGCAATTGTAATTGTATATTATGGTAGTTGTTTATATTTTGAGTTTTTATTTGTTTTAGTTCTTAAAAGTTAAAAATTAAAAAAAATATATAGAAAAATTCAAAAATCCAAAAATAGCGTGTTTATTTGTTTCTCTTAAAAATTAAAAATGTAACCGTTCTTGAAGATTTGACTGATCATCAAAAGTTGTGAAATCCGAGTACAAGTACTTGGATGTACCTAGTGTTCATGTGGTACTCTCCCTGTTGCATAAGAAATGTTTGCTTATGAGTTTGTGAGCATGTGCAGAACTTGATTTCAATCAAGAACAGGGGTTGATGAAGACTGAGATGCTGTTAGTTGCTGAGGAAGTCTAAAGCAGCACAACAACAAGATGTACCTGAGTCAGAAGAACCGGATACGAAAAGCCGTCTGACAATGAAAGTGCATTCAAAGAAGTACCATGAACCTGCTTGAAAGACAAAGACTGAAGAAGAAAAGAGTTGCTGAGAATCCTCCTCTCACATTCTTTTTGACAAGATCATCAAGCAAATACTGATCGAGATCCTGATATGAAGCTAACCACAAGATCTGAAGAAAGAGACCCAGTGCTGAGAGTTCAGAAGTCAAGAACTTCCACAACATCTGCAGCATAGTGACAACCATAGATTTTGTTGAAGACGTTGCTGAATTCAAGTTATGAAGACAATTTGATGGCATCAGTCTAGGGGGAGATTGTTAGGCCCTAAAGTGTGAGACTGACGCATCAAATTAACACAATGGGCTATGGTTACGAACTGGGCTTTACCGGGTTAGTTTATATTAGGTTTTGGACCTTTACAGGTCACTTGGGCTAAGCTTTAGGCCATGTGGGCCAAGCAGGCCCAAGGGGAGCCCATGTGGGAAGTGGGCTTGCCTAGGTATATAAACAAGTTTTCTACTTGTTTTAGGGTTTGAACCTCCTTGTTACACAATTTCCTAGAGAAGCTAGAGTGGAGGCGATTCGATTGTGGTGTACTCATACCAGACATTTTTGCTTGTTAAAGTAATCGAAACGTGTGTGAGTTAAAAGTTATTTCGGTGTTCTTGCTTTTCATATTTTTCGGTTTATCTTGAATCATCTTGTGATTGGATTCCGCACTCTCACAATATTAGGTTTGATATCATTGAAAGATCCGGTTAAACGGGACTTACATTTTTTTTGGTGTCTAATCCGCATATATATCACCATTGTCCTTCTTTTTCTTGACTGTATATCTCCTAAATGTCAACATATACACGTTTGATTTAGTTTACGAAGATTTTTCAATGCCGAGAACTTCGATCAGAGAGTGGTGGTCCCTTGTATAGGATCTGTTTGTCAGAAACTTAGATGAATCGGCTTTAACTAATGTGCGGAATCCATTTGATCAAACCACAGATATACGACAAAGTATTCAACTCTAAAGTGTTGTCTGATCTTTCAATTCAACGAATATGAAAGTACAAAAGTGCCTCTAAAAGTCAGACTGACATGAGTTCTCTAGAGTGTCACACCCTGACTTTTGCGGAAGCGTGATTATGGTGTGACTTTCTTAATATCATTGCATTCAATCATAACATCACTATATGATAAAACCATTGTTTTGTCATCCATTAAATAAGTTTAAAATATACAACATTGTTTTAAAACGTAGACTACAAATTCTAGTTTTACAAATCGTCCAATTGTTTTTGAGTTCATTAAGGACTCGTCAAAAGATATTGAATAATACCATGGTTTGGAAAGCATGTCTCGTCCAGGAATAAGACACACCGTCCAAACTCAAAGACCATGGATGACATCTTTATTCTAAATGCAGCATAAAAACTTTCAACGCCCGCCAGATCCATTAAAATTTCCTAAAATACATGTAGTTTGAAAAACATCAACAAAAGTTGAACCAGTTCATGTGTTCGTTTGTGTGTATGTATAAACCTTTGAAAATGTTGTAAGTATGTATGTAAGTCCCTGGTATGTAGCAATAAGGAAAAAGAGATCACCAATGGTTTGCAAGGCCATTGATATGTGTCAAGTGATGTAGGAAGACTCAAACCTAGCAGATTTCGCACCGGGCTTTGGCTGGAAGACATAGTCACCACATGGTCCATCCCGCGGACTCAGGGGTGGGGCTCGCTACACCCAAATAGATGTATCACTCATGCCCCTCGGTCCTACAACGAGGATTGATGGCCTTAATCGCCCTACTCATTCACATGATCTAGTAGTAAACCCTCCCTACGCTAACCATACCATATAAATAAATGTTCGTAATAATTGTCGCATGTATTTCACCCCCGAAGTATAAAACTGAAAACAGTAAAGAGAAAAGGGGGACATGAACTCACAGTATTGCGTCTTCAGTATGTGTAACCCAAGTCTCCTCAGCCAACAAGACTACCTACAGTGGACTAACGTCTATTAGACGAACGGGCCGTGCCTTTGCTTAGTATGAAGGTTTTTGAGTTACGTTTCTTGTCTTCCCAAAATTATTCCAGGTTATAATTATTAGTTAAAATAACTATTTGAACTTTAAATTATAGTTAATATTTGGAATAATCGTTAATCAATATTTTGTATTCCTACTTCTCAAGTATTTTAACTTCGTATTTCGTTCCCAAGGGTGGGGGTATCTCATACAATGTATTTTCGTATTTGTATTTGTATATCTTCCCAAGAAATGGCGTCGTATTTCGGTGTATTGTTCCAAATAAAAATATGTTAATATATATTCCCAAAACCGTATATTTCAAGTCTCACTTAAATATATAAACTTATTTTGTTCAATCATTTATTGTCCCAGAAAATATATATTTTTCTCAAAAATTATGTATTTTCTAAATATAGTAGGAAAATATATTTTTAACTCCCAAAAATAATATATTTTCTCGTTGTCAAAAATATGATATACTTGGTAATATTTACGAAATCATATTTTCACTTCTTTCATTTACAAAATAAGATTTACCAAAAATATAGTGAAATGGTATATCCCGAAATATTTCATAAGTTACGTTTTTGTGTTTGGTTTCACAATAATATGTGTGTAACTTAAATATCTATTCCTTGTGATTTTGGTATTATTTTGGAGTTGTAATTTCCATGGTATTTTGTAAGTTATATTATTTTACCCTAAAATAATATAACTAGTTCACAAAATATACAAATAATCACACAAGTGTCTTAGTATAAAATACATATTCTAAATATATATTTATCAATCTTTATTTACGAAAATCAACTTCCGATACCTTGTATTTTTGTAACAACAACTAGGGCGAAGTTTATTTTGAAAACAAGGTTAAAATATATTTGTAACACTTGTTAGAAAAATATTTTCTAAGTGAGAAAAATTTCGCCAGAGTTTCCTTTGTAAATGGAGGCGTCCATGCTTACTAGCATATCATTTTGTTTTCAAAAATTCATTCACACAATTCTCAATCAACAACATACAATCTCTATTTACCAAAATTTGTCAAAAGCAAGCATAAACTATAAACTTATGAACTTGGAAATTTATAAAAACATGTAGTAACTTACTAGCACACTTAGTAAGTCTTGTTACCTTTCAAAATGTGATTAGTTCTTTAAAAACTTTATTTTTAAAGAGTTTAAGTATTTACAACTTCAAATCACATTTTCTAAAAATATTTCTTTGTGAACTTTTCTATTTACACAAGTGTTTCTACACTTGTTTATTTACCAAAAACGTGATTAGTTTATGTAAGATCCAAGTTTTAGTGAAACTCTTATTTTTAACTTAGTTCTTTTCAAAAACCACTCATGGATCCTTAGATCTATATGATTATAACCTACTTTGATCTTTATGTTTCAAGAAATCACCCATTCATTCAAGTTCATAGTTTATGTGAGGATGATTCCATCATGCTACAACATCTTACTTTCTCATCTTGCTAGTTCATGTTTTTAATCATGATCTAGCAAGACCATATGATGATCCATATCAACTACATGAGTAAACAATGAATCATCAAGCTTTACAACACATGAATATCATAATTTCTTCATCTTTTTAACCATACTTTATTACCAGGTTAGTTTATGTTCAAGACTTCTTCACAAGATTCATTAGAGTTCTTTATCATTTTGATCATTAGACATCATTAACCACTTAAACAAGATGTAAAATACAAGGATCTAAGTTCTTACCACTAGCTCAAGGCTAGGGGAGCTCAAGTGAAGAAATGTGATGGTTAATAGCACTTGCAAGAGGTTCTTCAACTTCCGAGGACACCAAGCTCTTTGGTTAAGCCCCTAGCACCTTTGTATCACCTTGGAATGGAAGGTGGAAGATTGAAAATGGTGGTGGTGGTGTGGTTGTTTATGGCCGAGACCAAAAGAGAAAGAAGGAGAAGTATGGAGATGTTTAGTGGTGAAATGAGTTTATGGAAGAAAGTTGTGGTTTATAATAACAAATCTCCAACATTTGCATAATCTAGTGGGTAAAGTGTCTCCCAAGGACCCAACATAGCCAATAAACAAATAACCAAAATCTTGATGGGAGCCACTAGTGTTTGTGACCGTGAAAGATGGGGGGGGGGGGTATGTAGGCTAGGTTATAACCAAGTTAAGATAATTAGTTAGAATCTAATGGTTTAGTTAGGTGCTTTAGTTATGAGATATTTGCATGGGGTGTTATGATGTTCGGAGATCATAACTAGCTCATAAATAATAAAAAAATGCTTCTAATATAATTTTAGTGTTTCGGGCAGTGTCCGGTTGTTCAATTTGATATTGTTCCATTAAAGTGCTTAATTATTCCGTAAAGTGTCTTTTATATAGCCTTTTGTGTCACAATTAATTCCCGGCACTTAGGAAAGCATACAGGACCATTCTGCCACATTTTGGCCTTTACTAGTATATTAAATGCTGAATTTTTGCTGAAAATGCAGAATTCTGCATTTAAAGTGTGTTTTAGGCACTTCCCGACACTTTAACTATCACCTAGTGATGCAGTTTTATGGTCCTCACTTCCCTACACTCCCTACTAGTGTAGTATCCTGTCTCTGGCTCATTCCGGCCTCAAAAACATTGTTTGTCTATGTGCTGGCATTGTCAACATGTTTTCTGGGTTATCCGCTCACTGTGCTAACTGTGATTTGTGTATCACGTTTGTCACTAAAGTTTGCGTGTAATAAATGGAGTGACAGTATGAATGTGATGCATATGTATGTATGTAACAGAAATCAAAAAGCAGTTTAAATTGTTAGTTGTAATTTAACACAGTCATTAAGCACAAATTAATATTAATTAAACGTACGGATGCATGCAAATTTGACAGTTGTCACATTCTCCCCCTGTTAAGAAAAATTCATCCTCAAAATTTGTACTTCCTTAACTCCTTATGGATACGTCACATGCGTGTGTATATGAATAATACCGAGGTAAATAATCACTAAACCGAATCAAACCTTACTCACATCAGGTGAGTCCAAGAATATATAACAACCAGAATCCTATGGTTAAAAGGTGTGTGCTTTTAGCATTTGATGTCAAAGGTGCAAGACGTATTTGACGTATAGTCTAGTGTAATCCAGCTAGCAGGGGTTCCACAAAAGAGGAGTCTTGACTAATAAGATTCTCAAACGATCAATCGCAATATGCAATGAGTTTTCACAAACCATAGCATCTGCTGCATGAATTCACAATCATTAGCTCGAATGTAACAGTAAAATGGTCTGCTAACTCCCAAGTAAATGGATGGTATGGTTTAGTGTGTTTACATTCTTAAATTTCAAAAGTACACCGAATGGAATACAAGCGAATCGGGTGTATCATTGTCCTGATCCGTAGTTGCATCCGAAATGTTTAAATGGCAAGTCAAACGAAAGTACGTGCAGTTATGTGTGAAACGGTTAACCCTGATTAGCACAAGTTACCAGTTTGTAATGACACCACAAGGTGTCGCGGTGACTGAACAAGTTCACCGTGTTGGAAATCAAATGACACGTACCGAAACAAGCCAGAAGATTTGATTTACACAATGTCATAGAGTTTTCAGTTGAATATGGAACATCAAAGAGCCACCGTTTTCGGTCAAAAGTGATAAAGCAATAAGTACCGCAAGGCATTCGATCGATCATAAAAGAATCGTTAGGAGGTACATCGTGATATGAAAAGAATCTATGTACCTTTGCCTCAACACACAACTGTGCTGAGACCGATTTCATCGTGATAAACAAGTCGGAGTTAGGGCAAATTATCAAATAATCAATTAAATCCGTGTATGAAGTGAATGACCAAATAAGCGCAAGCTTCAATTTTGTGAAAGTATCCCCACAAGGTTTCGTAACCAACAAATGATTTAGTGAAGTCGTAGACCAAACAAGTCTACTACGGCTCGAAACAAAAGAATCTTTGCCAATGATTTGAATATGATGCTCTCAATACATCATATGCCGTCTTAAACTGAATATGAGAAATGAATAAGTTCAAGCAATTGAACTTGGTTCTGGCGTAATCCGATAATAAACGTATGCATCAACTAGGGAATCCTAGCATGGTTACGATGATGAACTATGAACGTAACTTGAAAGAAAGCAGTTTCAAGAAAGTGTGTTGACTTGGTATCAAAAGAGCCAACAATAACAATAATGTAGGTCATTCGAAACATGAATCAGTAATTAGGTTTAGCAAAATAATATTTAAATTTCAATGAAGTGTTTGTTCGAAACGAAACCACATGCGTAGCAAATGATGCATGTATGTCATGAAAGTTTCCGAGTACTGAAACAATAAGTACTTGCTAAAATGAAGAAATGACCAAGTATCGAAACAAATGTGTGTTCGCTCTTTGCGAAGAAAATCAATGCGATGCAACTACCATTAAGGGGAGTAGAGATGCAAACGTCTACTCGCTAGAAGTAAAAGAAATTCAAGTACTTTCGGTTTGGCCAACGGAACTGGCATATATGTCAGGTTAATGGTGTCTGCTTGAGTTAACGGATGTGGTTCCTAAGTAACAACCTTTGTGAATTTGGGCCTGGTTCCCGATGGTCCTAAGTACATGTTTCCTAGATTCTCAGAGTTTCGTATTTGGTGTAGAATTGTTCTGTGCATCGTGTAGGAAACGCCATTCTTGTGTACGTTTAAAACAAGTTATTTAGTCAAATAAGTAGTTCGCCAATCCTTAGCAAGAGTTGCTGACTCTTGTTGGCTAGCTCGTCCGGCTCCTGGTAGTTTGATATTCATTTGGGAGTCATCGTCCTTTCACTTGAGAAGCAGAACTGGGGTTACCCAAAACGGAAATTTTGGTCTGTTATCTTCCTTCTCTATCCACTACTGAAACTACACTGTCAATTTTTGCATTTCCGAAGGTGTAAGTCTCTAGAATTCATTTACTACAGACGCGGCGCCTAGAATCGAATCGATGCGAAATTCGACTTGTCGTTGAGGAGGTATTTGTGACAACCCTCAAAATCCCATGTATTCCGTACAATTTATTAATGATAATTAAAGTGCTTGATGACTGTGTGGAATCACTTAACTGCTTTCTGATTTCTGTGATATACTTACACGTGCTTGTTAACATACTAGTAGTATACAGAAAAGTTACTAAATAGTCCTGTGTGCTTTCCAGAGTGTTGAAAAGTAAAAACGTTACAAAAATATATATGTAGGACACTTTACGGATTAATTAAGCACTTTAACAGAACAACACCGAACCAAACAACCGGACTTTACCCAGAACACAAAAATATTGTCAAACACATTATTTCTATTTTTCTGAGCTAGTTAGGATCCCCGAACACCCTAACACACCATATATTACTTAACACCCATAAATCCCTAACTAAGCACTTAGAAACTAACTAAATTCCCTAACCATCCATCACCAACCAACTAGAACCCCCCCCCCCCCCTCACTTCGACGGTCACCTTAGGGTGACACACTCTTGTATTTTCTTGATTATTTTAAAAAGTACATGTTAGAGGATAAGGGGCATTCTACACATTGGTTAATCCTAAGACATGGTCTATAAATATATACTCAAGACCTTCACCTTCTCTCATCAAACACTTCAACAACAAAGCTCTCCTTCCTCCTCCTTCATACCCCACGGCTGCCACCACCATTCACCCTACAACCACCATCAACTTCCTTTCTAGCAATTTTCGATACATACAAAGGTGCAAGAGGTTCAACAAACAAGTTTGGTGCTCTCGGAAGTGGAAGGACCTTCTCCATTCGCTATTAACCACCACATTTCTTCACTCGAACTTCCCTAGCCTTGAGCTAGTGGTAAGAACTTAGATCCATTCATTCTTCATGTTATTTAAGTGGTTAATAGATATTTGATGATGAGAATCCATGAAACTCTAAAGAACCTTAAAGAAGTCTTGAACATAAACTAGTCTAGTGATGAAACAATGTTGTTATGATTCTTGTTGATTTTCTGATGAGTTTGTTGATTAATATTGACGTTTGATGTTGTTTTAATCACTAAACATGTTAACGGAATCAATCGAACACAAGTTAGAAAGTTAAAAGCTGAAACAGAAAGCTGGTTGGTTTTTACAGCCAACTTCAGTTGGCTGTAACCAGACCGTAACTTAATGAAAAATGTATTTTCTGAAGTCTAGATTTATGTATTATGAAATACGGTTCTAATGGCACTGGAATCATAATTTTTGGACTTCATTCACTATTTTTAAAGACCCGATTTTATAACAGCAGCTAAAGCTGAGTTTTTACAGTAATAAATGGGTGTTATATTTTCAGTCATAACTTGAAACCTGGGTAGGATTAGATCATGAAATTGGTACTGTTGATGGAAACTGATGTCTAGTAATTGTCCCACTGGAATTTCGTCAATCCGACTTACACTGAATTTTTAATGAATTATTCCGTGGGCTGCAGTCAGAAAATAATGAATCTGATTGCAGTCTGGAAAATGATTTTTAATAAAATATTAGTGATGAATTAGATCCCGATATTTTTACACAATAATATTTGGATCGTTTAGCACCTTTTGTAAAAAGTTGGGAATTTTTGAAATAAGATAACTATTTTATTAAAATGCTCGAAAACATCCCAATTTTGGGTATTTGAGTTGAAATGACATAAGTAGTAATTTGCGTGTCTAAATGTCAAGTATGTTATCCGTGAATGATCTAACATGTTATGTGTCGATAAAAGTGTTATGTGCAATGTCGTATGTTTATTTGTGAATGGGAATAGATGGGGAGTTTACATGGGCATAAACCGTTAAAGTAATGCGTGTTATGTGATAGATACGTGTAGAAACTTTGTGCTCTATTTGAAAACCACTAAATGACTAACTGGTAATCATATTAGGACGTGATTGACCGACCTTGACTGTTAGCTATATTTAAGAATCTAACCGAGCAAACCGAGGTGAGTTCACACACTTTCTAAGGCATGGGATTCCCGGTGGTTGGGAATGGGTTAAAGAATTTAAAACGGGATCTACATATCCTCCTTGGGTAGGATATGTACGGCCATCCTCCTTGGGTAGGATGCCAATATTATTCCTGCGTATTCTCCTTGGGTAGAACTACGTACGTTCACCCTCCTTGGGTAGGACAACAACCTTAAAACTTACTAGACAAAACTCTATCATTAAGTCCCTCATTTTATATCGACTTAATCGCCGAGGCCAATAGCGAGCGGGTCATTAGTTAATAGCGCTATTAGGTTTAACAAACCTCACACTGTGCCAGTTGGACGGGCGTGTACTAATGGACTATGGCAAACCGTCAGTGATGATAGACACTGACGTAGGGCACAACTTACTTGCATAGTAGTCGATATCATACGGTCTAGTAGTTCACATGGGGAAGCCCCCACTAATCATGGATATGGTTTGGGTAATTAAAGAATGAACTGGTTAATCATGCTTTCAACTACGGGGTAACCCCTACGGCAATTACGCCAACGAAAGACATACCACGTTTTTGGAAACAGCTTAAAACTAAACAACCAAACGTGAACTCACTCAACTTTGTTGTTGACTCATTGTTACATGCCTTACAGATCGTTAAATGCTTGGAACTTGCACGAGGAAGGAGTCGTTGTGGGATACGGACTGTTATGTTCCATGTTTAATATTTAAATCCTTATGAACTTATTAAACTTACGCTTTGGACTTTAAACTTATGAACTTTGGACTTATATTTTGGGTTTTACTTTTTAATGCTTCCGCTGTTTAATTCGAACTTAGTTAACTAGCTTTGGTCACCAATTGTATTTTGGTTGGTTTTATTTACTTAAGTACGTTGTTCAATATGATTGGTGGCTCGATCCTGGTCACGTCATGCCTCCAAGCGGTGATACTCCACATGGTGGATTTTGGGGGTGTGACAGATTGGTATCAGAGCCATTGGGTATAGTGAACATGGTTTTTAAAAGGGAAAAGCTTTTTGATAAAACCAGACAATAACATGTACATTGCTCAACGATCCACAACGACGCTTCACTCCACGTGCAAGACTCGACACAATAGGTGGTATGATCTATGTTATATTGTAGGTTAGATAGCTTACATTGTGCATTAGTTAACGTGATAATTGCTATTTGAACCTTGTGTGCTTACTTTCTACTATCGTCCCACACTTACGCACTTTCGCGACACTTTCCTCACTTACGTTGCTTCGTTATGAAGATCATGAACGGACACGGAGGACGTATCAACCTAACTCAAGCCCAGCTGGCAGCTTTGATCAACGACCGAGTTGCTGAGGCACTTGCAGCTGTACTATCAACCCATCTTAGGACGTTTAGATCCTACCTTCTCAAACCAACCATCGTGCTTAACCTTGTCTTTTATTCTCGCGCAACAGGTCAACATGCTCAGCCTCCTGTGTGCATGTTCAAAACCTTCATGGATTGCCGACCTAGTACTTTCAGTGGCACACAAGGAACTGTAGGCCTTCCTCACTGGTTCGAGAAGCTTGAGTCTGTTTTTGAGATGTGTGAATGCCCCGAGGATCGTAGGGTGAAATATGCCACTGGAACACTCGAAGGTGTTGCGTTAACCAGGTGGAAAACACAGGTTCAACTGCTTGGGTTGGCGGTTGCTAATGCCACCCCATGGAACGGTTTCAAAGAACCGATTAAAGAAGAGTATTGCAGTCGTCACGACATCCACAAGCTGGAGGTGGAATTTTTCAATCTGAAGATGACGGGGTCTGAGCTTGAGGCGTATACTAAAAGGTCAAACGAGCTGGCCATCTTGTGCCTGCTATAGTGGACCCTCCCATCAAACGCATTGAGCTGTACCTTAAGGGCTTGGTGCCAGAAATTCAAAGCCACGTAACCTCAGTTAATCTTGGCACCATTCAGCAAGTCGTCAAGTTGGCTCATCGTCTCACCGATTAGGCAGTTGAGCAGAACAGGCTGCCCAAGCGTATTAGCGCTACTACTTCTGATGCTCCCAATGATAATAAGCGCAAGTGGGATGGAAATTTGGGCAAGGGTTCTGCTTCAGCTCAATCCCAGCAGCGAAAGTCTTCTGGGAATCAAGGTCAAGGTGGGTACAAGGGAAATCACCCTAAGTGCAATCGATGTAATCTGCACCACAGCAGGCAGTGCAACAAGGGCCGTTGTCAGAGATGTCACAAGCTGGGTCATGAAGCTAAAGATTGCAGGAGCCCACGTCCTGAGAATCAGAATCGCCAACAACAACAACAACAAGCCCCACACAACCACCAGCAGCTGCATCAGCAGGCAAATAAAGGATGCTTTCAGTGTGGCGCTGAAGGCCACTTTAAGAGGAACTGCCTTCAGCTGAACCAGAATAAGAACAACAACTAAAAAACGGGAACCACAATGGAAATAACAGAGGTAACAATAATGGCAATGGCCCCCAAGGTCGTGTGTTCGTAATTGGTCATGGTGAAGCAAGGAACAATCCCAACGTTGTGATGGGTAAGTTTGTTCTGGATGATTTCTTTGTTACTGTGTTATTTGATTCGGGTGCCGATACTAGCTACGTGTCCTTAAAAGTTAGTCAGATGCTTAAGCGTACTCCAACACTTTTGAACACCAAGCACATCGTAGAGTTAGCAAATGGTAAAAGTTTAGAGGCTACACATATAGTTAAGGGTTGCAAACTTGTCCTTGCCGATCAAACCTTTTCTATCGACCTCATTCATATCGTTCTGGGTAGTTTTGACGTTGTCATTGGGATGGATTGGTTATCTCAACACCAAGCGGAGATTATTTGCAAGGAGAAAATCGTTCGTATCCCTCGTTCTGATAAAGAACCCCTCGTGATTCGTGGCGACAAGAGTGGTGCTATTGTAGGCATCATCCCTTTCCTTAAGGCCCAAAAGTGTTTGCGAAAGGGCCACACCGCTATTCTAGCCTCGTTTCGGATACATGCGCGGAAGAATGGAAGATAGAAGACATTCCTATTGTGCGCGACTTCCCTGAGGTATTTCCTGAGGAATTACCTGGTCTTCCGCTCCATCGACAAGTCGAGTTTCAGGTTGAGCTAGCTCCTGGAGCAACGCCCATAGCTCGAGCACCTTATCGTCTAGCTCCATCAGAGCTTGAAGAACTGTCCACGCAACTACAGGAACTCTTGGAAAAAGGGTTTGATACGTCCTAGCTCTTCGCCATGGGGAGCTCCAGTGTTATTTGTTAAGAAGAAAGACGGTACCTTCAGAATGTGTATTGACTACCGCGAGCTCAACAAGGTGACCGTGAAGAATCGTTATCCTCTTCCACGCATTGATGATTTGTTCGACCAGTTGCAAGGGTCGAGTTATTACTCTAAGATTGGCTTGAGATCGGGCTACCATCAGTTGAGAGTCCGAGAGGAAGACGTCTCCAAAACAGCATTCTGGACTCGTTACGGCCATTACGAGTTTCTGGTTATGCCTTTCAGATTAATGAATGCACCTGCGATCTTCATGGATCTCATGAACTGAGTGTGCAAGCCTTACCTTGATAAGTTTGTCATAGTCTTCATCGACGACATCCTGATCTATTCTAAGAGTCAGGAGGAACACGAGCAACACCTGAGGCTTATCCTGGAACTTCTCCGAAGAGAGCAGTTGTATGCCAAGTTTTCAAAATGTGACTTCTGGCTTCGCGAAGTCCACTTTCTAGGCCATGTGGTAAACAAGGATGGAATTCATGTAGATCCATCCAAGGTTGACTCGATCAAGAACTGGCCTGCACCCCGCACACCAACAGAAGTCCGCCAATTCTTGGGTTTGGCAGGATACTACAGAAGATTCATCAAGGATTTCTCCAAGATTGCGCAACCTCTCACTTAACTGACTTAGAAAGGTGTCACCTATCGTTGGGGTGATGCACAGGAGTCCGCATTTCAGCACTTGAAGGATAGACTTTGTAGCGCGCCTATCCTCTCATTGCCTGAAGGCACAGATGATTTTGTGGTGTATTGCGACGCATCCATCCAAGGACTTGGTTACGTGTTGAGGCAACGTGACAAGGTCATTGCCTACGCATTGCGCCAACTTAAAGTTCACGAAAGGAACTACACTACTCATGATCTGGAACTGGGAGCAGTTGTTTTCGCGCTTAAGATATGGAGACATTACCTGTACGGTACCAAGTGCACCATTTACACCGATCACAGGAGTCTCGAGCATATCTTCAAGCAAAAGGAATTGAATATGCGACAGCGCCGATGGGTCGAACTCTTGAATGATTATGAATGCGCTATCAAGTATCATCCGGGCAAAGCCAATGTTGTGGCCGACGGCCTAAGCTGAAAGGATACCATACCTAAGCGTGTACGTGCGTTACAACTTACCATCCAATCTAACCTTCCCGCTCAGATTCATGATGCTCAGGTTGAAGCATTGAAAGCAGGGAACATCAGGGCTGAGTCCTTACGAGGATCGAGGCAACGGCTAGAACAAAAGGAAAACGGAGCCTACTATGTTAACAGACGCATCTGGGTTCCACTTTATGCAGACTTACGCGAGCTTGTGATGGATGAAGAACATAAGTCTCGGTATTCAGTACATCGTGGTTCGGATAAGATGTACCATGATCTCAAGTCTACATACTGGTGGCCTGGTATGAAAGCCAACATAGAAACCTACGTCAGTAAATGCTTGACCTGTGCTAGAGTCAAGGTCGAATACAAGAAACCATCAGGCCCACTTCAACAACCAGAGATACCTAAATGGAAATGGGAGCAAATTTCCATGGATTTCGTTACTGGCCTGCCCAGATCTCAACACGGAAACGATACCATTTGGGTGATCGTAGATTGACTAACCAAGTCTGCACATTTTCTGGCCATCAAAGAAACGGATAAGTTTTCTACTCTAGCAGACATCTATCTAAAGGAAGTGGTATCAAGGCACGGAGTACCAACCTCTATCATATCTGATCGTGACGCGCGTTTTACCTCTGAACTGTGGCAAGCTATGCACAAGTCTTTTGGCTCACGTTTAGATATGAGCACCGCTTATCACCCACAGACGGATGGGCAATCTAAACGCACCATCCAAACCCTTGAAGACATGCTTAGGGCATGTGTAATTGATTTTGGTAACGGTTGGGAAAAGCCTCTTCCGTTAGTGGAGTTTTCATACAACCACAGTTACCACACCAGCATCCAGGCCGCTCTGTTCAAGGCATTATATGGACAGAAGTGCCGATCACCTCTTTGTTGGGCAGAAGTTGGTGACAGTCAAATCACTGGCCCAGAACTTGTAGTGGATACAACCGAGAAGATTGCTCAGATACGACAACGAATGGCAGCAGCTCGTGACCGTCAGAAAAGCTATGCCGATAAGCGAAGAAAACCACTCGAGTTCTAGGTTGGGGATCGAGTGCTACTCAAAGTCTCACCTTGGAAAGGTGTAGTCCGTTTTGGCAAACGGGGCAAGCTCAATCCACGTTATGTCGGACCGTTCGGAATCATTGAGAAAACCAGCAAAGTGGCCTACAGGTTGAATCTACCTGAAGAACTCAGCGGAGTTCACAACGTATTCCACGTGTCAAATCTGAAAAAGTGTCTGTCAGACGAGACCCTCATAGTTCCTCTCAAGGAGCTCACTATCGACGACCAGATGCGATTCATCGAAGAACCAGTAGAGATTACGGATCGAGATGTTAAAATTCTCAAGCGTACCAGAATACCTCTCGTTCGAGTTCGTTGGGATTCCCGTCGTGGCCCAGAGTATACCTGGGAACGAGAAGACCAAATGAAACTCAAGACCCCCAGCTGTTTAAGAAAAACACAACCACTACTGAGGCTGAAGCTACTGCAGAATTTCGGGACGAAATTCCAAATGAACGGGGGGATGATGTGACACCCCAGGAAAACCAGGAAACCAACGAAACATAACTAGCTTCCTCAGTAACCGCATCCTAAATTTCAGGACGAAATTCTCTTAACAGGGGGAGAATGTGACAACCCTCAAAATCCCATGTATTCCGTACAATTTATTTATGATAATTAAAGTGCTTGATGACTATGTGGAATCACTTAACTGCTTTCTGATTTCTGTGATATACTTAGACGTGTTTGTTAACATACTAGTAGTATACAGAAAAGTTACTAAATAGTCCCGTGTGCTTTCCAGAGTGTTGAAAAGTAAAAACGTTACAAAAATATAAATGTAGGACACTTTATGGATTAATTAAGCACTTTAACGGAACAACACCGAACCAAACAACCGGACTTTACCCGGAACACAAAAATATTGTCAAACACATTATTTCTATTTTTCTGAGCTAGTTAGGGTCCTCGAACACCCTAACACACCATATATTTGTCACACCCCCACAATCCACACGCGGAGTACCACCGCTTGGAGGCGTGACATGACCAGGATCAAGCCATCAATCATATCAAACATAGCATTTAATAATCAAAGTAATTAACGTAAATCATCATGACATGATTGATGTTCAAAACCAACCATTGTATATGTAGCGGAAGCATTAAATGTAAAACCCAAAACATAAGTATAAATGTGTGAATGTAAAAGTGTTTAATAATCATTCACATGTTCTTGTCCACAACGACCCGCTTCTCCTCTGGTGCAAGCTCCAAGTATACCTAAGGTCCTGCAAGGCATGCAGCAAATAATCAACAAACTAGTTGAGCGAGTTCACAGAAAGTAAGTTCATAACATAGTGCATAAGTATAACTAGTGGGGGCTTCCCATACTAGTGTGTACTAAGGTGGGGGCTTCCCAAACCTTGTGTTTATATTACTGGTGGGGGCTTCCCACGATTATCCTTACTAATGAGGGCTTCTCATCAGTGGTACTTACTAGACTAACTTCCGACCATGTGTTCTTCTTTACCGAGAACAGGAATACGTACTGGGTCACGTAGGCTTTACGTGACGTGCCCTTCCCCGAGGACAGTGGTACGCGCGGGGGCTACGTAGGCTTTACGCAGCGTGTCCTTCCGACCCGGAAGACAGTAGAAGGTATTGGGTTACGTAGGCTTTACGTAACGTGTCCTCCCGACCCGGGAGACAAATGGCAAATACTGGGTTACGTAGGCTTTACGTAACGTGTCCTGACTATCCTGAGGACGATGGTCTATAGTCTAGAGAATGCCTAAGTACGAGTAATCATTCCATATTCAACATATCCAACCCAATTCCCAACCCGGGAATCCCATGCCTTGGCTGTGTGAACTCACCTTGGTTTGCTCGGCAGATACACAAAGAATATAGTTAAGCTAGTAATTTGTCAACCACGCCCTATCATGGTTATTATACAAGTCAGGTTCGTATAAAGCACGTAGGTTACTAACACGTATGAATGTAAACAGGTAAGAGCATAGCATTAACATTCATGTGCGATCCAAGATATGAGCCCAATGTACTCGGTCCAAATATCAAAGCCCAATCTAAACAGTTCAAGTATAAAACACTCGGTCCAACAATTAGCACATAGCAGCCCAATAACATGTCAGCCCAAACAGATAAGCAGTCCAATAACAACAATCATAAGTCCAATCACTTGGCCCAATTGATTGGGCCCGTAACAATGAAAGCCCAAAACAGTGTACGTGCAAAGATGGTCTCGAGTCGCAACCGGCGATCTCGAGTCGCAACCGAGAGTTACGAGTCACAGCAGGAGATTACGAGTCGCAACAGGAGGTTACGAGTCGCAATGGTGATTTCGGCTCATCATGGTCCGGTTACGAGTCGCAACATGACTCGCAACCGTGGTTCCGGCTTATTATGGTCTGGTCCCGAGTCGTAACAGGACTCGCAACCAGGATCTCGGCTCGTGCTGCTGTGTGTCGGTGTGAGGTTTCGAGTCGCAACTGTGTAGCTATCACATTGTAACAGATTTCCATAATCATTAGCAACAATCATTCCGTGATTCTAGCAAACATCCTTGGCAGTTTCGGAATTCAGATCAATCACAGAAATTTATTAACAGTTTCATATTAACAATAGATCATGTTCATAGCAAATTTCATATTATTAAGAACAGTAATAATTCATTCAAACAACATGCAATCGGATTACCATACAAGCCTTATACCGAATCCTTAACTATCATGCAACCTAGCCGGTTAACAACATATTCTCGGACCAATTAGTGTACATGCAGCCGGTTATTCCCATTCACCCAATTCGATTTTTAACAGGAACACTAACAAGAACAATAGCCTTCGACCCGGATATCATGTATACATAAATCACATTCTTATGAACCGACTTGCAAAGACAATAAATCATATAGCAACAACCCTAGATTACTATCATGCAATTCGAATACTAACAAGATCATATAAGCACGAATTCATTAACTCGATACTAACCGAGACAAGGAGAGAAGGATTCCGAATTCAAAAGCTTGAATGGGTGTTCGGCGATTCTTGGTTCCGACTCGAGAGAGAGATCGTGTGTGTGTAATCTTGGTTGTGTGTAAAGTGAGAAGTAAAAACCCTAATGGTTTTGTGTATGCCTACGTATAGGATGCAAGTGGGCCGAAACCCCCCACTTGGGCCATGGTCTCGAGTCAAAGAGTGTGGGCCGCAAAAGTTGTGAGATTCAATTTAGTGTTCGGTCCACTAAACATAACATCTAGACGCACAAACACGTAACACGTAACACTCATTCAATTATTGTAATCACGTACTCACATAAGTTCGACAGCTACACGTAATATAATAGACGGTAAAATACGAGTTGTCACATTATCCCCAACTAATTGGAAATTTCGTCCCGAAATTTGGTATGCACTCACTGAGGAAGCTAGGTAAACTGTATTCTTCACTGATTTTCCTGGGGTGTCACATCCTCCCCCCGTTGATCTGGAATTTCGTCCCGAAATTCCGAAGTAGTAGCTTCAACCTCAGTGGTGGTAGCATTGGTTTCGAATAACTGGGGGTACTTTTCTGTTATCCTGTCTTCGCGTTCCCAGGTGTACTCTGGGCCACGTTTGGAGTTCCAACGAACTCGAACAAGAGGGATTCTCTTGCTTTTGAGGACCTTTACATCCCGGTCCGTGATTTCAACTGGTTCCTCGACGAACTGCAACCGCTCGTCGATAGTGAGTTCCTTAAAAGGAATGATGAGGTTTTCATCTGATAAGCACTTCTTTAGGTTCGATACATGAAAGACATTGTGAACTGCCCCGAGTTCAGCTGGTAGGTTCAATCTGTAGGCTACCTTGCCAATCTTCTCAATGATTTCGAACGGTCCGACGTATCGCGGATTCAGTTTGCCCCGTTTGCCAAAACGTACCACACCCTTCCAGGGTGAGACTTTTAATAAAACCCGGTCCCCGACCTGAAATTCCAAAGGCTTTCTACGCTTGTCCGCGTAGGCTTTCTGACGGTCGCGTGCTGCCGCCATGCGTTGTCGTATCTGTGCAATCTTTTCCGTGGCGTCCACTACAATCTCTGGACCCGTAATCTGACTATCCCCCACCTCTGCCCAGCAGAGGGGTGACCGACATTTACGCCCGTACAATGCCTCGAATGGGGCGGCTTGGATGCTGGTGTGATATCACCCGTAATCTGACTATCCCCCACCAAAGGGAGATGCTTTTCCCAGCCGTTGCCGAAATCGATAACACATGCCCGAAGCATGTCTTCGAGAGTTTGAATCGTTCGCTCAGACTGCCCATCCGTCTGAGGGTGATATGATGTGCTCATGTCTAGTCGTGAGCCGAAAGATTTATGCATCGCTTGCCATAGTTCTGACGTGAATCGTGCATCGCGATCCGAAATGATGGAGATGGGCACCCCGTGCCTCGAAACAACTTCTTTAAGATAGACGTCTGCTAGAGTGGAGAACTTATTCGTTTCCTTTATAGGTAGGAAGTGTGCAGACTTAGTGAGTCGATCCACGATCACCCATATCGTATCGTTCCCACGCTGGGATCTAGGTAGGCCTGTAACGAAATCCATGGAAATTTCTTCCCATTTCCACTGTGGTATCTTAGGCTGCTGAAGTAGGCCAGCTGGTTTCTGATATTCAACCTTGACTCTCGCACAGGTCAAGCACTTTCCAACGTACGTAGCGATGTGGGCCTTCATACTAGGCCACCAATAAGTAGTGCTGATGTCGTGGTACATTTTATCCGACCCTGGATGTACCGAATAGCGAGACTTGTGAGCTTCGTCCGTTACAAGTTCGCGGAGACCGCCATAGAGTGGGACCCAAATACGCCCCGTTACATAGTAGGCGCCGTCTGCCTTCTGTTCCATTTGCTGTCGTGAGCCGCGTAAGGTTTCAGCCTTGACGTTTTCGGGCTTCAGTGCTTCTATCTGAGCATCTCGTATCTGTGCAGGAAGGCTAGACTGAATCGTAAGCTGTAGCGCTCGCACGCGCCGTGGTAAAGTGTCTTTCCGACTGAGGGCATCAGCCACAACATTGGCTTTGCCTGGATGGTACTTGATAGCGCATTCGTAATCGTTAAGTAACTCGACCCATCGTCGTTGACGCATGTTCAAATCCTTCTGCTTAAGAATATGCTCGAGACTCCTGTGATCGGTGTAAATCGTGCACCAGGTACCGTACAGGTAGTGTCGCCATATCTTAAGCGCGAAAACAACAGCTCCCAGCTCTAAGTCGTGCGTCGTGTAGTTGCGTTCATGAACCTTGAGTTGACGAGAGGCGTAAGCAATAACCTTGTCGCGCTGCATTAACACACATCCAAGTCCCCGAATGGATGCATCACAATATACCACGAAGTCATCTGTGCCCGCTGGCAATGAGAGGATAGGTGCACTGCAAAGTCTATCCTTTAAGTGCTGAAAAGCAGTCTCCTGGGGTTCTCCCCAGCGATAGGTAACACCCTTCTGTGTCAGTAGTGTAAGTGGTTGCGCGATCTTGGAGAAGTCTTTGATGAACCGTCTGTAGTAACCTGCCAGACCCAAGAATTGGCGTATTTCCGTTGGCGTTCGCGGTGCAGGCCAGTTTCTGATCGAGTCCACCTTGGATGGATCGACATGGATCCCATCCTTGTTCACCACATGGCCTAAGAAGTGGACTTCACGAAGCCAGAAGTCGCATTTAGAAAACTTAGCGTACAGCTGTTCCTTCCGAAGAAGTTCCAGAATAAGGCGAAGATGCTGCTCGTGTTCCTCCTGACTCTTGGAGTAAATCAGGATGTCGTCGATGAATACTATGACAAACTTGTCAAGATAGGGTTTGCATACCCTGTTCATAAGGTCCATAAATACGGCAGGCGCGTTCGTTAACCCAAATGGCATGACGAGAAACTCGTAGTGACCATAACGAGTTCCGAAGGCTGTCTTGGAGACGTCCTCATCCCGGACTCTCAGCTGATGATACCCTGACCTCAAGTCTATCTTGGAGTAGTAGCACGACCCTTGCAACTGGTCGAATAAGTCGTCGATGCGTGGAAGAGGATAACGGTTCTTCACCGTCACCTTGTTGAGTTCACGGTAGTCGATGCACATCCTGAACGTACCGTCTTTCTTTTTCACGAAGAGTACTGGAGCTCCCCAAGGTGAAGAGTTTGGACGAATAAAGCCCTTTTCTAAGAGCTCTTGCAGCTGCTTTGACAGTTCCCCCAATTCCGATGGAGCTAAACGATATGGTGCGCGAGCTGTGGGTGCTGCTCCCGGAGCGAGCTCGATTTGGAATTCGACCTGACGATGAGGCGGTAAGCCAGGTAAATCTTCAGGAAACACCTGAGGGTAATCGCGTACAATTGGAATGTCCTCCAATTTCTTTTCCTTTGCCGATGCGTCCGTAACGAGTGCCAGGATGGCAGTATGACCCTTTCGTAAGCATTTCTGAGCCTTCAAGAAAGAGATGATGCCGACCACTGCACCACTCTTGTCACCTTGAACTTCGAGAGGTTCTTGACCAGAACGAGGAATGCGAATAATCTTCTCGCTGCATAAAATTTCTGCCTGGTGTTGGGATAACCAATCCATCCCAATCATGACGTCGAAGCTACCCAAAACTATGGGAATGAGATCGATAGAGAAAGCTTGACCAGCTAGGATAAGATTACAACCCTGAACTATGTGCGTGGCTTCTAGACTTTTACCGTTAGCTAACTCTACTACATGTTTGGTGGGTAAAAGTGTTGGTGCACGTTTTAGCAGTTGACACATTTTCACAGATATATAGCTTGTATCCGCACCCGAATCAAACAAAACAGTAACGTAAATATTGTCGAGGAGAAACTTACCCATAACCACGTTGGAGTCGTTCACTGCGTCGCCTCGACCTAGTACGAATGCACGACCACGAGCTTCATTGCCGTTGTTGTTGTTTCCCCCGTTGTTGTTCCCGTTGCCCTGGTTATTGTTGTTGCGGTTCTGGTTCAACTGAGGGCAATCGCGTTTGAAATGACCTTCAGCCCCACACTGGAAACATCCCCGGTTTCCACGCTGTGGCTGCTGCTGCTGGTTCTGTGGAGCGGGTTGCTGAGGCTGCTGATTCTGATTCGCAGGCCGTGGACTCCTACAGTCTTTGGCCTCATGACCCATCTTAAGACACCTTTGACAACGACCCTTGTTACACGGGCCATTGTGATGTCTGTGGCAATTATAGCACTTAGGTTGACTTCCCTGATATCTCCTCTGTCTGTGACCACCAAAGGATTGCTGACTGGGGCTCTGGTAGTGGTTAGTCTTCTGTTGCTGAGCTTGAGACTGAACGGATGCTGATCCTTTACTAGAATCTCCTTCCAACTTTCTTTTGCTGTCGCTAGTAGTAGCAGGAGTAACTGAAGGAGTGACTGTAGCAGTAGCGTTGACACGCTTGGGCAGTTTATTCTGATCCACTGCCTGATCGGTGATGCGATGAGCGAGACGCTGGATTTCCTGAATGTTGTCGAGATCAGCCGAGGTAACATGGCTCTGGATTTCTGGTGCCAACCCCTTGAGATACATCTCGATGCGCTTGTATGGAGGGTCCACCATAGTTGGACACAGAACGGCCAGCTCATTCGACCGTTTAGTATACGCTTCGATCTCTGATCCAACCATTTTCAGATTATACAGCTCGTCTTCCAACTTGTGAATATCTTCACGTGTACAATACTCACGCTTGATGAGTTCTTTGAAATCGTTCCATGGGGTGGCGTTAGCAGCTGCCAACCCTAAGATCTGAACTTGGGCGTTCCACCAAGTCAGTGCTATTCCCTCCAAGGTGCCAGTGGCAAACTTGACCTTGCGAGCCTCAGGGCACTCGCACATTTCGAATACTGATTCTAGCTTTTCAAACCAATGGAGGAGTCCCACTGCCCCCTCGGTGCCGCTGAAAGAATTTGGACGACAGTCCATGAAGTTCTTGAATGTGCAGACAGGCTGCTGCGCGTGTTGACCTATTGTGTACGAATAGGACGAAGTTAAATACGAGAGTTAATGTAGAATCCAAAGATTCTAGTGTGTGCCTATACTGCAGGATATACTACCTGCTTGAGCTGCTGCAACTGCCGCAGCAACTTGAGCTTGAACGAGAGCCTCTAGCTGGGCTTGTGTCATGTTGATTCGTCCAGACATGATCTTCATAGTAAAAGTAACGTAAATGAGAGTGGTTCGCGAGTAGGGCGATGACAGAAAAGTGTAAGCACGTAGGGATTCTCATGCTATAGTATCATGTGTATCTAAGCGTAATGCGAGCAAAGTTCTAAGCAGTTCTAGCAAACAGGCAATAAACATAAACCTTATTACCTAGGATGTCGAGTCTTGCACGTGGAGCGAAGCGTCGTTGTGGATTGTTGAGAGCACTGTTCTGGTTATAGTCCGGTTTTAATAAAAACGTTTTCCCATATTAAAACCAAGTTCTCTATAACCAATGGCTCTGATACCAATCTGTCACACCCCCACAATCCACACGCGGAGTACCACCGCTTGGAGGCGTGACATGACCAGGATCAAGCCATCAATCATATCAAACATAGCATTTAATAATCAAAGTAATTAACGTAAATCATCATGACATGATTGATGTTCAAAACCAACCATTGTATATGTAGCGGAAGCATTAAATGTAAAACCCAAAACATAAGTATAAATGTGTGAATGTAAAAGTGTTTAATAATCATTCACATGTTCTTGTCCACAACGACCCGCTTCTCCTCTGGTGCAAGCTCCAAGTATACCTAAGGTCCTGCAAGGCATGCAGCAAATAATCAACAAACTAGTTGAGCGAGTTCACAGAAAGTAAGTTCATAACATAGTGCATAAGTATAACTAGTGGGGGCTTCCCATACTAGTGTGTATTAAGGTGGGGGCTTCCCAAACCTTGTGTTTATATTACTGGTGGGGGCTTCCCACGGTTATCCTTACTAATGAGGGCTTCTCATCAGTGGTACTTACTAGACTAACTTCCGACCATGTGTTCTTCTTTACCGAGAACAGGAATACGTACTGGGTCACGTAGGCTTTACGTGACGTGCCCTTCCCCGAGGACAGTGGTACGCGCGGGGGCTACGTAGGCTTTACGCAGCGTGTCCTTCCGACCCGGAAGACAGTAGAAGGTATTGGGTTACGTAGGCTTTACGTAACGTGTCCTCCCGACCCGGGAGACAAATGGCAAATACTGGGTTACGTAGGCTTTACGTAACGTGTCCTGACTATCCTGAGGACGATGGTCTATAGTCTAGAGAATGCGTAAGTACGAGTAATCATTCCATATTCAACATATCCAACCCAATTCCCAACCCGGGAATCCCATGCCTTGGCTGTGTGAACTCACCTTGGTTTGCTCGGCAGATACACAAAGAATATAGTTAAGCTAGTAATTTGTCAACCACGCCCTATCATGGTTATTATACAAGTCAGGTTCGTATAAAGCACGTAGGTTACTAACACGTATGCATGTAAACAGGTAAGAGCATAGCATTAACATTCATGTACGATCCAAGATATGAGCCCAATGTACTCGGTCCAAATATCAAAGCCCAATCTAAACAGTTCAAGTATAAAACACTCGGTCCAACAATTAGCACATAGCAGCCCAATAACATGTCAGCCCAAACAGATAAGCAGTCCAATAACAACAATCATAAGTCCAATCACTTGGCCCAATTGATTGGGCCCGTAACAATGAAAGCCCAAAACAGTGTACGTGCAAAGATGGTCTCGAGTCGCAACCGGCGATCTCGAGTCGCAACCGAGAGTTACGAGTCACAGCAGGAGATTACGAGTCGCAACAGGAGGTTGCGAGTCGCAATGGTGATTTCGGCTCATCATGGTCCGGTTACGAGTCGCAACATGACTCGCAACCGTGGTTCCGGCTTGTTATGGTCTGGTCCCGAGTCGTAACAGGACTCGCAACCAGGATCTCGGCTCGTGCTGCTGTGTGTCGGTGTGAGGTTTCGAGTCGCAACTGTGTAGCTATCACATTGTAACAGATTTCCATAATCATTAGCAACAATCATTCCGTGATTCTAGCAAACATCCTTGGCAGTTTCGGAATTCAGATCAATCACAGAAATTTATTAACAGTTTCATATTAACAATAGATCATGTTCATAGCAAATTTCATATTATTAAGAACAGTAATAATTCATTCAAACAACATGCAATCGGATTACCATACAAGCCTTATACCGAATCCTTAACTATCATGCAACCTAGCCGGTTAACAACATATTCTCGGACCAATTAGTGTACATGCGGCCGGTTATTCCCATTCACCCAATTCGATTTTTAACAGGAACACTAACAAGAACAATAGCCTTCAACCCGTATATCATGTATACATAAATCACATTCTTATGAACCGACTTGCAAAGACAATAAATCATATAGCAACAACCCTAGATTACTATCATGCAATTCGAATACTAACAAGATCATATAAGCACGAATTCATTAACTCGATACTAACCGAGACAAGGAGAGAAGGATTCCGAATTCAAAAGCTTGAATGGGTGTTCGGCGATTCTTGGTTCCGACTCGAGAGAGAGATCGTGTGTGTGTAATCTTGGTTGTGTGTAAAGTGAGAAGTAAAAACCCTAATGGTTTTGTGTATGCCTACGTATAGGATGCAAGTGGGCCGAAACCCCCCACTTGGGCCATGGTCTCGAGTCAAAGAGTGTGGGCCGCAAAAGTTGTGAGATTCAATTTAATGTTCGGTCCACTAAACATAACATCTAGACGCACAAACACGTAACACGTAACATTCATTCAATTATTGTAATCACGTACTCACATAAGTTCGACAGCTACACGTAATATAATAGACGGTAAAATACGAGTTGTCACAATATTACTTAACACCAATAAATCCCTAACTAAGCACATGGAAACTAACTAAATTCCCTAACCATCCATCACCAACCAACTAGAACCCCCCCCCCCCCACTTCGACAGTCACCTTAGGGTGACACACTCTTGTATTTTCTTGATTATTTTAAATAGTACATGTTGGAGGATAAGGGGCAATCTACACATTGGTTAATCCTAAGACATGGTCTATAAATATATACTCAAGACCTTCACCTTCTCTCATCAAACACTTCAACAACAAAGCTCTCCTTCCTCCTCCTTCTTTTACTATTTTTAAAGACCCGATTTGTAAAGACCCGATTTGTAATGGCACTGGAATCATAATTTTTGGACTTCATTTACTATTTTTAAAGACCCGATTTGTAACAGCAGCTAAAGCTGAGTTTTTACAGCAATAAATGGGTGTTATATTTTCAGTCATAACTTGAAAGCTGGGTAGGATTAGATCATGAAATTGGTACTGTAGATGGACACTGATGTCATAGTAATTGTCCCACTGGAATTTCGTCAATCCGACTTACAATGAATTTTTAATGAATTATTCCGTGGGCTGCAGTCAGAAAATAATGAATCTGATTGCAGTCCGGAAAATGATTTTTATTAAAACATTGGGGATGAATTAGATCCCGAGATTTTTACACAATAATATTTGGATCGTTTAGCACTTTCTGTAAAAAGTTGGGAATTTTTAAAATAAGATAACTATTTTATTAAAATGCTCGAAAACAGCCCAGTTTTGGGTATTTAAGTTGAAATGACATAAGTAGTAATTTGTGTGTCTAAATGTCAAGTATGTTATCCGTGAATGATCTAACATGTTATGTGTCGATAAAAGTGTTATGTGCAATGTTGTATGTTTATTTGTGAATGGGAATAGATGGGGAGTTTACATGGGCATAAACCGTTAAAGTAATGCGTGTTATGTGATAGATACGTATAGGAACTTTGTGGTCTATTTGAAAACCACTAAATGACTAACTGGTAATCATATTAGGACGTGATTGACCAACCTTGACTGTTAGCTATATTTGAGAATCTAACCGAGCAAACCGAGGTGAGTTCTCACACTTTCTAAGGCATGGGATTCCCGGTGGTTGGGAATGGGTTAAAGAATTTAAAACGGGATCTACATATCCTCCTTGGGTAGGATATGTACGGCCATCCTCCTTGGGTAGGATACCAATATTATTCCTGCGTATTCTCCTTGGGTAGAACTACGTACGTTCGTCCTCCTTAGGTAGGACAACAACTTTAAAACTTACTATGCAAAACTCTATCATTAAGTCCCTCATTTTATATCGACTTAATCGCCGAGGCCAATGGCGAGCGGGTCATTAGTTAATAGCGCTATTAGGTTTAACAAACCTCACACTGTGCCAGTCGGACGGGCGTGTACTAAAGGACTATGGCAAACCGTCAGTGATGATAGACACTGACGTAGGGCACAACTTACTTGCGTTGTAGTCGATATCATACGGTCAAGTAGTTCACATGGGGAAGCCCCCACTAATCATGGATATGGTTTGGGTAATTAAAGAATGAACTGGTTAATCATGCTTTCAACTACGGGGTAACCCCCACGACAATTACGCCAACGAAAGACAAACCACATTTTTGGAAACAACTTAAAACTAAACAACCAAACGTGAACTCACTCAACTTTGTTGTTGACTTGTTGTTACATGCCTTACAGGTCGTTAAATGCTTGGAGCTTGCACGAGGAAGGAGTCGTTGTGGGATGCGGACTGTTATGTTCCGTGTTTAATATTTAAATCCTTATGAACTTATTAAACTTACGCTTTGGACTTTAAACTTATGAACTATGGACATAAATTTTGGGTTTTACTTTTAATGCTTCCGCTGTTTAATTCGAACTTAGTTAACTAGCTTTGGTCACCAATTGTATTGTGTTTGGTTTTATTTACTTAAGTACGTTGTTCAATATGATTGGTGGCTCGATCCTGGTCACGTCACGCCTCCAAGCGGTGATACTCCGCATGGTGGATTTTGGGGGTGTGACAGTATTTCTGGCAAATCTTCGACGAAGACTTTAGGATATTGCCTTATCACCGGAATATCTTCGTGTTTTGGTTCTTCGACTCCTTTGTCCATGACATGAGTCAAGAAAACAACACATCCTATTCGCAAACAACTTTCGTGCCTTCAAGCAATTTGTAATTTGTAAAGGCGTACTCTGCTTCACGAGTCGAGATTGTTTCTTCGCTCGACATCGGGACGCGGATATCAATCTCCGCTTGATCACTTGACAACTCATCCATCCAATTACCTTGTCGAAGCTCCCCAATTCAACTGGTAGTAGCTCAAGCGTAAACTCACGCTCTCCAGGTTCTATCATGCCGTTTCCAGTTACTTCATTGGTTTTCACTAGCTTTCCCATTCACTAGTACTTTCATGTGCGGATTATCTAACTTACTTGTTACTAAACCAAGTATACTCTCAAACTTTAGTGATACAATGCTAAAATTTGCAACAGTATCTAGCAGCACGGATGCATAACGTTGAGTAATATGGGACGTACCGATATCCACGCTTGGATTCCTGGCGTGCTCCCCTAGCTCTGCTACTAAGCTTTTATCCGTGTGCCTGGTTCTTCTTAGGACAGTATTTTCTGAAATGCTTCTTGCTCCCACATTTAAGACAACTTCGAGCACGCTTTTGTTTGTCACTCGTCCTGCCTTTGTCGTTGTCGTTGTTTACTCTGTGATTCTTGCTATCATCTTGGTCTTTATTTCCACGTTCAATACCTTGCCTACAAGTTTCCTTGGGATGCCCCCTCTTACCACAGTTTTCACATTTTCCATATTTACATCGCCCGACGTGATAACGTAGACAATTGTCGCATTTAGGTAGGATACCCATGTAGTCTTTTCCCTTTTTGGCCTTCTTCTCGTTACTTACCCGAGTAACCTTCTTGAAATTTGCGAGCTTTCTCTTGTTATCCCTAGATGACACTACAGGAGTCTCATTTTCCTCTTCCGGAGTGGAAAATTTTCCTTGTCTAATCGCTTCTTCAGTGAGCGCCACAATCATGTTGATTTTTTCGATGATTGTTGGAGGCTTAGATGTTGTTACCAGGCTAAGAATCTGAGGTGCCAGTCCCCCGATGAAACATTCGATCTTCCTAGATTCTAGTTCCACCAAACGTGATGCAACTTGTGATAATTCGCCAAATCTCTGCACATATTCAGCTATCTTTGGACCTTCCATTTTCAGGTTCCGCAATTCAGTTTCCAACTTCTGGACTTCCACCTTAGAGCAATATCTTTTGCGCATTAGTTCCTTTAGTTCGTCCCACGTTAAAGCATACGCAGTAGTCTCGCCCATTGTTTGAACCTGAAGGTTCCACCAGGACAGAGCCCCATCTACAAATAGTCCAGCTACGTACGTGACCTAATGTTCTGGGGCACATTTGCCCAACCGTAAGACAAAATTCGTCTTCTCCATCCAACGCACAAAAGCTAAGGCACCCCCAGTACTGTCGAATTCTCGAGGTTTGTGGTTCAAGAAATGCTCGTAAGTGCAACCACTAGGTGGGTTATTTTCTGAGGTACCTCCGCCGTGTTCAGAGCAAAGGGCCTCGAGTTGTGCGATGGCTTGCGAGATGCGTCCTTGCAGTTCTAACCCTGCGGTTGTCGGCAGAGGGTTGTTGGTATCGACGATCCCTGGTATCGACATCTTCTGAGAAGAAGATTGGTTAGGTCAGGTCTTATTCGTTCGGGGAGTGCATATAGTTGTTTAGAGATAATATGCACATACACATTATAGGTTACCAAACAATCACGCAATAGTATAATCATAGTATAACCAAGCAACTTGGTAATTATATTTATAGCAAGTAAGCACGTAGCATTATAATTATAGCACACACATATAGGTCAATAACGCGCTTAACGAAGACATAGCGACTGAGCTTTCGTTGGTCATTGGTCACAAAGTGTTGTCGCATGCTTAATGATGATTGACTTCTCATTATTCCCTGGCCACAATTGTATCGTCTTCCAAAATGTATCACATCAACAGGGACACAGGGTCACCCTACCCTTGTCCATTAAATATATTAGTGTATCAAAATTACGTAGTCAGATGTGGTCTTCAAGAGTCTCCACAATATCAGCTTATCACTAATGCCCTACCCAAATGTAATGCAATCCGCATAATCTAGAAACCAACTATACTGGTAACTGAGGTGGAGAAGGGAAGGAAAGAAAAGTAAACTGTTAACATGCTTGAATTCCTCCTCGAGCTTGTATGTACGTCGAAGTAAGTAACTGATCTGCTGCTCGGCAGCAAAGAAATGGGCATCAAAACCTGGGAAAGGTGTAATAGCAGTAGGTGAGAGCGCAAAGGAATCTTGATGAAAGTATACTGGCAATAGACAGGGTGGAGGACGTGTTGTCAGCCCAAGCTCCAAAAACTCTGCGGCCTATATCCTCAAACTGTAGCTGATGTTACAGGAGCACCCATTCCGTGTGTAGCCTCCATAATGTGAGGGATGGTAAGGGTCTAAAATTAGTATAGTGTATGATAGGAACCATCGAAATGGCTCGTCCAGCGCGGTAGAGGTGAATGTAAGAAACGGTGCGGCCAGTGAGGTCAGAGGAACTGCTGCTGTAGAAAAAGGATCGTTATGCGGGTGCTGATCTGGAGTTCCTTTCAGGGGTGCGGGTATGTCTTGAAAGAAAGCAATAAGCATGTCGGTGTAGTGGACGTTGGCCTTCATATGAGCAACATCAGCGGGTGCAGGTGAAGCAGAAATGTTTCAACAAAAGGAGAATCCATAGGTGCATGTACTGGGCCTGGTACAAGGAGTGCAATGTATGGTAGACCAAAAGAAACAAGGTCATGTTTAAGTAGGAACAACTGGAAAAGGAGCTGGCTCAGGAGCAGACCCTAGGTCGTGTAAGGGTCATCTCGAGCAGGTGGTAGTTGCAGCACTTATAACGGCGTCATCATCTGCGTCAGAAGTAGAAAGTTGTAATATGGCTGTCTGTAAGGCTGCAGATGTCACAGACTCAAAGGAGTCTGAAATCGAATGTATGCTAGAATCAGAGGATAGCTTGTTAACAGGGGTCTCAAAAAGTGAAATTAGTAACAACGTGTTAGTCAAACTTTCCATCATCATAGGTGTTATCAGAAGGACCATCAATAACATGCCAACGTCATCATCAATAATTCATTGAGTAGCCAACCTTCAGAGGGAATGTCCACAGGAGGCGCCTTGTCGAGGATTGGAATCAAGAGGTGCTCTCCACCGAAGTGTCCAAATGGTAAGGTGGTCGTGGAACGAATCAAGAATGACAGAAAGATTCTCGTCAAGGAAAACATCATCAAGGGTAATTCATCACCAAAGTCTGGCATTGCGGACGGTTGGAAATCATCCTCGTCCTTGGTCAGCATGTCAGGGTCACTCTTAGTGTCTGTCGTAAATATATCCGGCGCAGGTACAGTCTCATCATCTGTGGCGGTGGCCGTAGGGTCATCATCATCTGACAATTCGTTACCTAAGGGAAAGTGACGTGTGTGCCGATACATAATAGTCACAGCATGCATATTCACAGTAATCTTTAACACTTTGTATATTGCAAACAAAGACAATTCATAATGTGATCATGTATCCACATATTCGTCCTAGTCTTCCCAGACTATCCTACCTAGCCTCTCAGACTGAACTCCCTAGTCTCTAAGACTAACTCCCTGGCCTCTAAGACCAAACCTTCCCACTCTCTAAGACTAACTCCCTGATCTCTAAGACCAACTCCCAGTCCCTAAGACTAATTCACTGGTCTCTAAGACCAACTCCCAGTCCATAAGACTAATTCCCTGGTCTCTAAGACCAACTCCCAGTCTCTAAGACTAATTCCCTGGTCTCTAAGACCAACTCCCAGTCTCTAAGACTAACTCCCTGGTCTCTAAGACCAACTCCCTGGCCTCTAAGACCAATCCTCCCAGTCTCTAAGACTAATTATCCCCAGCCTCTAAGGCTGATCCTCCCTCAGTCTCTAAGACTGAACCTCCCTCAGTCTCTAAGACTGAACCCCCCTCAGTCTCTAAGACTGAATTATAAATATGAATTTTGAAATCTGTATTTGTGCCTTTTGTTTGTAAAAATGTTTGTTCCCTGGATCTGTACGTTTTGTGTATGCAATGAAAAACATGTTATGAAAACATTTTTGTGAGAGCGCTAATGATCGTAGTCTAGACTGGAGATAGGATCCTAGTTCGTACAATCGAAGCTCTGATTCCAAGCTGTCACACCCTGACTTTTGCGGAAGCGTGATTATGGTGTGACTTCCTTAATATCATTGCATTCAATCATAACATCACTATATGATAAAACCATAGGTTTGTCATCCATTAAATAAGTTTAAAATATAAACATTGTTTTAAAACGTAGACTACAAATTCTAGTTTTACAAATCGTCCAATTGTTATTGAGTTCATTAAGGACTCGTCAAAAGATATTGAATAATACCAAGGTTTGGAAAGCATGTCTCGTACAGGAAAAAGACACACCGTCCAAACTCAAAGACCATGGATGACATCTTTATTCTTAATGCAGCATAAAAACTTCCAACGCCCGCCAAATCCATTAAAATTTCCTGAAATACATGTAGTCTGAAAAACATCAACAAAAGTTGAGCGAGTTCATGTGTTCGTTTGTGTGTATGTATAAACCTTTGAAAATGTTATAAGTATGTATGGAAGTCCCTGGTATGTAGCAATAAGGAAAAAGAGATCACCAATGGTTTGCAAGGCCATTGATATGTGTGAAGTGATGCAGGAAGACTCAAACCTAGCAGATTTCGCACCGGGCTTCGGCTGGAAGACATAGTCACCACATGGTCCATCCAGCGGACTCAGGGGTGGGGCTCGCTACACCCAAATAGATCTATCACTCATGCCCCTCGATCCTACAACGAGGATTGATGGCCTTAATCGCCCTACTGATTCACATGATCTAGTAGTAAACCCTCCCTACGCTAACCATACCATATAAATAAATGCTCGTAATAATTGTCGCATGTATTTCACCCCCGAAGTATAAAACTGAAAACAGTAAAGAGAAAAGGGGGACATGAACTCACAGTATTGCGTCTTCAGTATGTGTAACCCAAGTCTCCTCAGCCAACACGACTACCTACAGTGGACTAACGTCTATTAGATGAACGGGTCGTGCCTTTGCTTAGTATGAAGGTTTTTGAGTTACGTTTCTTGTGTTCCCAAAATTATTCCAGGTTATAATGATTAGTTAAAATAATTATTTTAACTGTAAATTATAGTTAATGTTTGGAATAATTGTTAATCAATATTTCGTATTCCTACTTCTCAAGTATTTTAACTTCGTATTTCCTTCCCAAGGGTGGGGGTATCTCATACATGTATTTTCGTATTTATATTTGTATATCTTGCCAAGTAATGGCGTCGTATTTTGGTATATTGTTCCAAATAAAAATATGTTAATATATATTCCCAAAACCGTATATTTCAAGTCTCACTTAAATATATAAACTTATTTTGTTCAATCATGTATTGTCCCAGAAAATATATATTTTTCTCAAAAATTATATATCTTCTAAATATACTAGGAAAATATATTTTTAACTCCCAAAAATAATATATTTTCTCGTTGTCAAAAATATGATATACTTGGTAATATTTACGAAATCATATTTTCACTTCTTTCATTTCCAAAATAAGATTTAACAAAAATATAGTGAAATGGTATATCCCGAAATATTTCATAAGTTACGTTTTTGTGTTTGGTTTCACAATATTATGTGTGTAACTTAAATATTTATTCCTTGTGATTTTGGTATTATTTTGGAGTTGTAATTTCCATGGTATTTTGTAAGTTATATTATTTTACCATAAAATAATATAACTAGTTCACAAAATATACAAATAATCACACAAGTGTCTTAGTATAAAATATATATTCTAAATATATATTTATCAAATTTTATTTACGAAAATCAACCTCCGATACCTTGTATTTTTGTAACAACAACTAGGGTGAAGTTTATTTTGAAAACAAGGTTAAAATATATTTGTAACACTTGTTAGAAAAATATTTTCTAAGTGTTGAAATTTTAGAAAAATTTCGCCAGAGTTTCCTTTGTAAATGGAGTCGTCCATGCTTACTAGCATATCATTTTGTTTTCAAAAATTCATTCACACAATTCTCAATCAACAACATACAATCTCTATTTACCAAAATTTGTCAAAAGCAAGCATAAACTATAAACTTATGAACTTGGAAATTTATAAAAACATGTAGTAACTTACTAGCACACTTAGTAAGTCTTGTTACCTTTCAAAATGTGATTAGTTCTTTAAAAACTTTATTTTTAAAGAGTTTAAGTATTTACAACTTCAAATCACATTTTCTAAAAATATTTCTTTGTGAACTTTTCTATTTACACAAGTGTTTCTACACTTGTTTATTTACCAAAAATGTGATTAGTTTATGTAAGATCCAAGTTTTAGTGAAACTCTTATTTTTAACTTGGTTCTTTTGAAAAACCACTCATGGATCCTTAGATCTATATGATTATAACCTACTTTGATCTTTATTTTTCAAGAAATCACCCATTCATTCAAGTTCATAGTTTATGTGTGGATGATTCCATCATCTTACAACATCTTACTTTCTCATCTTGCTAGTTCATGTTTTTAATCATGATCTAGCAAGACCATATGATGATCCATATCAACTACATGAGTAAACAATGAATCATCAAGCTTTACAACACATGAATATCATAATTTCTTCATCTTTTTAACCATACTTTATTACAAAGTTAGTTTATGTTCAAGACTTCTTCACAAGATTCATTAGAGTTCTTTATCATTTTGATCATTAGACATCATTAACCACTTAAACAAGATGTAAAATACAAGGATCTAAGTTCTTACCACTAGCTCAAGGCTAGGGGAGTTCAAGTGAAGAAATGTGATGGTTAATAGCACTTGCAAGAGGTTCTTCAACTTCTGAGGACACCAAGCTCTTTTGTTAAGCCCCTAGCACCTTTGTATCACCTTGGAATGGAAGGTGGAAGATTGAAAATGGAAGTTAAGATAATTAGCTAGAATCTAATGATTTAGTTAGGTGCTTTAGCTATGAGATATTTTCATGGGGTGTTATGATGTTCGGGGATCATAACTAGCTCATAAATAATAAAACAATGCTTCTAATATATTTTTAGTGTTTCGGGTAGTGTCTGGTTGTTCGGTTTGATATTGTTCCGTTAAAGTGCTTAATTATTCCGTAAAGTGTCTTTTATATAGCTTTTTGTGTCACAATTAATTCCCGGCACTTAGGAAAGCATACAGGACCATTCTACCATATTTTGGCCCTTACTAGCATATTACATGCTGAATTGTTGCTGAAAATGCAGAATTCTGCATTTAAAGTGTGTTTTAGGCACTTCCCGGCACTTAAACTATCACCTAGTGACGCAGTTTTATGGTCCTCACTTCCCTACACTTCCTACTAGTGTAGTATCCTGTCTCTGGCTCATTCCGGCCTCAAAAACGCTGTCTGTCTATGTGCTGGCATTGTCAGCATGTTTTCTGGGTTATCCGCTCACTGTGCTAACTGTGCTTTGTGCATCAAGTTTGTCACTAAAGTTTACGTGTAATAAATGGAGTGACAGTATGAATGTGATGCATATGTATGTATGTAACAGAAATCAGAAAGCAGTTTAAATTGTCAGTTGTAATTTAGCACAGTCATTAAGCACAAATTAATATAAATTAAACGTACGGATGTATGCAAATTTGACAGTTGTCACACAGAGAGTCAAAGTTGCAAAAGTTACAAATGACCTGATCGGACATGTATTTATAGGCAGAGTCAGGATAGAAGAAGTGCAGTCCAATCGACTAGCATTTGATGTTGTCCGGTCGGCTGGCATTACTGACCAATCGGACGGCTGTCCGATCAGCTGACATAGCCAACAAAAGTCAACACTTTTACAATAACGCGCCGTATCCTGATCTGCTAATCTAACATACATACAAACATATTGTCACACCCCCAAAATCCACCTGCGGAGTATCACCGCTTGGGAGCGTGACTGACCAGGATCAAGCCACCAATCATATAGAACAATATATAGTAAAAGTAATTGCCATTAAATCAAACCAAATCCATATGAAAGGTGTTCCAAAATATAATTAAGTTATCACTGTTTAGCGGAAGCGTATAAGTAAAACCGATCATAATAAAGTATCAAATGTCATAAAGTGTTTAACAAACGATCATGATCCAAGCCCACAACGACCAGCTCCTCCCTGTGCAAGCTCCATGTACCTAACGACCTGCAAGGCATGCAACAGAGGATCAATAACTAGTTGAGCGAGTTCACAGAATGTAAATGCGTAATCGTAAGTTTGTTGTAACATGTGGCTCTACTGGGCCGATAGTACGTTCTATTGGTGGGGGCTTCCCATGTTATATAACCACTAGACTATTCGTAACCATAAGTATCCTTCACAACCGAGGATAGTAGTAAGTATAAATACACGTAGGTTTTACGTGAGTATCCTTCACAACCGAGGATAGTAGTAAGTATAGGTCTACGTAGATTGTAAGTATGTGTCCTGCACAACCAAGGACAGTGAATAGCATAAGTATGTGTCCTGCACAACCGAGGACAGTGAGTAGCATAAGTATGTGTCCTGCACAACCGAGGACAGTGAGTAGCATAACTATGTGTCCTGCACAACCGAGGACAGTGAGTAGCAGATGTATGTGTCCTGCACAACCGAGGACAATGGTATGATAGTCTAGTATTAGTGTCAGTACGAATCTATTCAACCTTATTCCTTCACTCCCATTCCTAAGCCCTTGGGAATCCCATGCCTTAATAAGGGTGTGAACTCACCTTGGATTGCTCGGTATGTTATTGCCTCTAGGGTTAATTTAACGTCTAAGTCCGTTACACACGACCTAGGATACATTGCACATACTTGACGTGAGTATATAAGTTCAATTAGGGTTTACAAGTCTTGGTGTTCAATCGACTGTGTGTGATAATTGACTACATACTGATCTGACATGGTTTGCACATAAATACAGTAATATACAGCAATTGCAGCAACATATGGTATCATTTCATGCAGAGCAGAGCACAGTTAACACTTAACAGTTAACAGGGTTAATCAGCTTGGCTTAACAGGGATTCATATACTTTTTATACGTAACGCAGTCGACATACATGTTTAACAGGGTTATCTGGCTTAACAGATCCAATAATAAGTAACACACAACTCATGACTTCATTTTGATCATTACACAAAGTCGGACAAATGCCATAACACTTAAAAAGTCGGACAAGTGGCCATTGCCTTCACAAGGTCGGACATGGGGGGGTTCCTTTGATTAAAAGTCGGACTAGTGTCTTGGGTTTAAAAGTCGGACATTGTGAGGGTTGGCTAAGAAACTCGGACACACATATAGCTCATAATGTTCGGACCTAGGGTCTTGCAAGGAAAGTCGGACCAGAGGAAGAACAAGCATAAACCTCGGACCAAGTGTGGGTGTCAAACTCGGACTCCCATCTTTGTCTACCAAATTCGGACTTAAACTCTTAAACTCGGACAATCATTGTGCAATTAAAACTCGGGCTCTTTGATATGTTCATACAAACTCGGACACCTTACATCTTAAAGGTCGGACCATAGTGTTTATCAACAAGCTCGGACATGATCACATATTTAAAGTTCGGACATAACACATTTCACAAAACTCAGACTATTCTACTAATCAAACGTCGGGCCACGAGTAACATCAACCATCAAGCATAACATCAACTACATGAACAACAGTTACGTTCTTACGATCGTGAAAACCCTAATTTCATTGCATTTGCATTGCAGTAATCCCATTACCAAATCAATCATTCTACATATCATGTATTCTTAATCATCAGACAATCAATTATACGACTAATCACATCATTATCACAATAATCAGAATCAAATCAATTGAAAACACAGAACCATCATATGATAAACTAGGGTTTTCAAGAATTACAAGAATCATGCATTGTTAACAATCCAACAATCAATAAACAATGATTACACAATTACCTTGAATGGTTCTAGAGAAAGAGAGGAATCGAAAGTGATGAATGTCTTGTGCCAATGATGGTGGTGATGATGATTGCTAGGGGATTAGAGAATTGCAAGTACGTGTTTTGTTTTGTGTCCAAATGATTAGTGAAAAGGGATTAGGGTTAAGTATCTCTAGGATTTCACTAATTACCCTCTACCTCCCTAAGTATCATATTTTACACATGTACACCATCTCATAACCATTTCATAGTTTCACCACCAAGTTCATATATTTGACAAATCTTTCATAATCAACACATATACTTAACTGAATCAAAAACATTACAACTTCACAGCAAACTAATTATGCAAGCAAACAATTAAGCAATCAATAAACGTGCAATAAATGTGAAATAGAAATCTTGGAAATTCGAGTTGTCACACATATACTATTCACAAACATACAAAATATGACTACATGCTGTTGGTGCACTACATCTGTCGACTTCGTCTTGTATCGAGTTTTACATTGAATTGTATAGATTAGGGCACGTTTTACGAGAAAATAGGAGAATGTATGTTTCTTAGGTGATGATTTCGCTCATATGGTCATAGACAGGTGATTTCGCTTATTTGAAAATGTTGGGATTTCGCTTTTGTGGTCATTTACATAAGGGCGAAATCAGAACACTATAAATAGGTGTTCCTTGAGCGAAATCATTAGTGATTGCCTTGTATTCCATACCGAGGTGCTGCCGGTGTGAAGATTGAGCTATAATGTCACACCCTGCTAGTAGCGGAAGCGTATTGTGTGTGACGTAAGAAAGGTAATCATTGCACCCAAATGTATTAACAACATAAACCAACAACGATGCCATAGATATATAGTTTTCAACAAAAGATTACAAGTTTTCAACTACGTTTGACATAGCATAGTTCTAAGTTATTTACACATAACAAAAGATAGATTTTGACATAAAACATAGTAAGGTTTTGTCCACTATATACCCATACGAAGTTGGGATATAAAAGACAAACCCTCCAAAAGTGGCCATCGTTGTCATTTGTTTTCCCGAATCCCATAGTGAATCACCGGCTCAAGACCTGTTTCCTGAAATACATGTAGTTTTAAAAAGTCAACAAAAGTTGAGCGAGTTCATGCAGTATTTGTTATCATATGAAATCTCGTAAATGTTATCTGGTAATCATGGTATGTTCTGATTCATTCATGGAGTCTGTTAAGGATCTATCAGTGGGTAGCGAGCCCCCTGACATAATGTACCATAAGTAAATAACCAAACCGAGAACACTTTGTCATCATTTGGGATCACAAAAGCACTCCAGGGTATACCAACCAGGAGTGGGGCGTGCCTCAAGCCCAATAGATCTACACCTTTTGCACCTTGGTCACTAAGTGATTAATGGTTACTAATGTTATCTCCCTACTTATGCACATTGATCATGTTATCTACTACTCCGTAACTAACATACCAATAGTTTTAACATGTATTTCCCCTCGATGTTTTTGAAAACAAAACATTGAAAACAGTGAAAGGAGGGACATGAACTCACAAGTTTGCGTTCCGTGTATTATGATATCAAAGTGAGCGTCCGTACGTATCAATAACCTACATGTGTACTAATCTCGTTAGACACTAGGTCTTTCAGACCCCGTACAAGTTGTTCATCTTGAATTCTTTATTATGTTCTCGTTTGTCATTTTTGGAACAACCTTGTATTTTAGAGCGTTGATAGTTTACTCGCTCGATTGTTATGTGTATACATGTATTCTATTCGTATTGAATTCGTAAGCGTATTCATGTATTCTATGTGTATTGACTTATGTGTGATCGGCTTCGTTCTTCACACGTCCTCGTGCAGTGCACGCATGTCATTGAGCCTTTGCTCATGTCATTGGGCCGAGCCCATGTCATTGGGCCGAGCCCATGTCATCTATGTTATCGTATCTAACCATGTTTTAATGTTATTGGGCCGAGCCCATGTCATTGGGACGAGCCCGTGTTATCTATGTTATTGGGCCTAACCCATGTTTTATTGTTATTGGGCCGAGCCCATGTTATCTATGTTATCGGGCCTAACCCATGTTTTATTGTTATTGGGCCGAGCCCATTACTAACTTTGATAGGCCCAATTCTAACTTTATGAGTCCATTAACATAATCTTGCAATTTTTTACCAAAATGTTACCAAGTAGCAAACTTTAAATAAGTTCATTTTTCCTATGAAAAATACTTGGTAATTTTTATAGTTTTCGACTTTCCGGATTCTTGTTATAGGTCACTTACATATGTGCTCGTTTAAACGTCGAAAATATGTTATTTTAGACTCGACTTTGTAGTAACTTGTTTACGGTGCCGATATGCCCAATTTGTTGTTGTCAAGTGTTACGTATTTCCATTTCGGCCATTTTATTTAATTGTCCGATTTTACTAGCATTTCTTGGACCATGTAGGAACATGTATGTGTATTTATTTTGATCACCCTTTAGGTATCTACTACATACACATATATAGCACACATTGCAAGCACTTAGAAAGTTTTCGAAAATATATAATTTTTCTTACCAAAAATTATATTTACACATTGTTATATTTTTATCCATTAATGTTTGTAAAAAAAATAAGTTTAAGTTCATAAGAACTTCTTGAATATTTAAACCTTAAATATTCCCATCAAAGTTTCCGTAATGATGTTTAAGACCACTAATCACGTTTAACATTGTTAATCACCCTTTAATCCCTTCTTTAATCGCGATTAGATTTTTAGAAAAATTCGCCATAGTTTCCCCTAAACTATGACGTTTCCCACGTTACAAAAATGCGCTTAAATCAATAACCAATTCACTAAATCATCATTATTCACCAAGTTTCTTTTGAACATGTTTATATGTTAACATAACTTCCACATTTCATGTACTTTCATAATACACTTTTTATACATAAAAGTTAGACCTTTTTAAGGTGATTTTCATAATAAACAAGTTGTTTAATTTATCTTGTAAAAACAAAGTTCACTAGACTTCCCAAGCTTAAGTTTTAAACCTATTTAAACCCTTGTTTCTTTATGTAATCCAAAAATTATATGATTACTTCATGAAATGAGTATGATGATCTTTCTTGATTTAAACATAACCATGTTTAAATCACAAATTTATGTTCATCATGATAAGATGAACACAAATATAAAATACTACATGAAACTAACAACATGATCATCATAAATATAGCCTTTAACTCACTAATATTAACAAAAATAACATAATCAACAAGATCACATGAACATATTAACACTAGACAACATAAATCAACACATAATATATTCATATTTAGTGTTTATTAGCTTTGTGTTTAGGGTTTTTGATTATGTTTTTCTTGATTTACAAGATGATCAACTTGTACTTCTAATAAATACTAGTATTAAGAAGCTTAAATATGATGGTTTTAGAGCTTACAACTTTGCACTTGATGTTTAAGAAGATTAAGAAGATGTTTAAGCTCCAAGAACTCCCTAATGCTTCTCCATGCTTAATCCTTGCATTAATGACCTTAAAGTGCCATGAAAGTGAGTAATTTATGGTGTTTAATGGTCATTTATGGTGGGGTTTTGTGTTCTTCTTTGTGCCGTGAATAAGAGGACTCCAAATGGTGGTTTTGTGTTTTAAACTTTAATGAAATGAAGTAATAAATGATGGTGGTGTGTAGAGGTTATTATTTCATATCTTTTCAAGTCTTTAAAACCATACTTTCCTTCATACCCTCCATACATAAGATCTTCCACATTTCAACAAAAATCTTGTGAGTGGGACCCACTTTGACCAATTTCTAGAATGGGGGGGGGGGGGTAAAGTGTAACTTTTTTTATAAAAAGTCTTAAAAATCTAGATATTTTGGTAATTAGGAGGTGTAGGGTGATTAGCATTTTAAGTACATCATTAGTAGGGTAATTAGGGATTAGGACTTTAATTATCATTAACTAGTTCACTAGACTAGTTAAAATAGTGTTTAATTAGTTTAAACGGTTCCCGGTTAAGCGCCGGTTCACCTATGATGCTTTTATGTCGTACCGATAAGGATTTTCAGTAAGTTGTTTTCTTGCATCCGAAAGTTGTATGAAGTGATTCCGAGTCCCAAATTTAGCTTAACTAGTTCACTAGAGTCTCCATTTGGTTGCTACGATGACGGAAATATTGCTTACTAGCTCGTCGGTTCGCTAACGGACTAGTTTAGTGCATGGCGATGTAATACCAGAAACTTGTGATTAGGAACATTCCATTGATATCATCCTATTGTTTTAGTGTGTTTTTCATCAATTGACATTATTCCGAAGTCCCGGAAATGCTTCGTTATAGGTTCGGACACGTTAAAAATGCTATATTTTAAGCCGAAACGGACATTTTTGAGATTAGGGCGTTATACCGGAAAGTCTTGTTTCTTTGCAAGATGTGTTTTCATAATAATGTTTTCTTATATAAATGGACTCAGTATGCTATCCGAGTGTTGTTTTTCAGCGTTTCGGTCTGATTTCACGGTTTGCTTGCATGAATAGTGTAACCGTGAATAGTGCACGCAACACTTTCTACCAACACTTTTAGGACATTGTTTGTTTGGTTTCGCATTACGACAAAAACCAACATATGTTTTAGCTTTGTTTTCTTGTCCTAACACTGTTATCCAGTATACGACACAGTTACGTAATTAAGTTACGCTAAATGCATGAGATTTAGAAATATAAATAGTGATTAGATTGTACGGAATTACCAGTTATTTGCCAGTTGTCACATTCTCCCCCTGTTAAAAAGAATTTCGTCCCGAAATTCAAGTTGAGTCATCCTTTGCAGGAGTCTTCTTAAACAGGTGGGATATTTTGCCTTAATCTAATCTTCACGTTCCCATGTGTACTCGGGTCCGTGACGTGAATTCCAGCGGACCTTGACTAGTTCGATATTACTTCTCCTTGTCTTGTGGACCTTCCGGTCCATAACCTCAACGGGTTCTTCGGTAAACTGGAGCGTGTTGTCTACATGAATTTCATCCGCTGGAATGATAACTGTATCAACGGTCGGACTTTTCTTGAGATTCGACACATGAAATGTGTCGTGTACATTACTGAGTTCTTCTGGCAGTTTCAACTTGTACGCGACGGTACCGATCTTTTCTAGAATCTCAAATGGCCCAATGTATCTCGGGTTTAGTTTTCCGCGTTTCCCGAATCTAGCTACGCCTTTCCAAGGTGAGACCTTCAGTAAGACTTTGTCTCCGACCTCGAAGACTAATGGTTTACGTCTTCTGTCCGCGTAGCTCTTTTGTCTGTCACGAGCCACTTTGATACGGTCTCGTATCTTTGCTATCTTGTCAGTAGTCTCTTGGACTAGTTCAGGGCTAATGAGTTGTTTGTCTCCGACTCCCGCCCAACACAGCGGTGATCGGCACTTCCGTCCGTATAGTGCTTCGTATGGGGCAGCTTTGATGCTTGTGTGATAACTGTTATTATAGGGAAAACTCCACCAACGGTAAATGAGTATCCCAGTTTCCGCCCAAACCATCACACAGGCGCGAAGCATGTCCTCCAACGTTTGGATGGTTCGTTCGCTTTGTCCATCGATTTGCGGATGAAATGATGTGCTTAGATCCAGACGAGATTCAAGCGATTCCGGATATGATTGCCATATTCTTGACACAAAGCGACCATCGCGATCCGAGATTATTGAAATAGGTACTCCTTGACGTGCTATTATTTCTTTGAGATAAAGCTCAGCTAACTTCTCTGTACTGTCTTTCTCGCGAGTTGGCAATAAGTGAGCTGACATGGTTAATCGATCGACGATAACCCAAATCATGTCATGACCTCGAGAGGTCGTTGGGAGTCCTGTAATGAAATCTATTGATATATGTTCCCATTTCCAAACGGGAATCTCGGGTTGCTGTAATAGTCCAGATGGCTTTTGATACACGGCCTTGACCTTTGCACAAGTTAGGCATTTCCCAACGTAGGTCGCACCATCTCCTTTGAAGTTAGGCCACCAGTAATATTCCTTTACATCCTGATACATCTTATCAGATCCGGGATGTATTGAATATTTTAACTTATGTGTTTCATCCAACACTAAGTCTAGCAATCTGCCAAAGTAAGGAATCCAGATTCTTCCCATGAAGTACCTTGTGCCATCTTTGATCTCTTCCAGTCGTTTCTCTAATCCTCGCAAGGATTCTGCTTGAATGTTCTCCGGCTTTAGAGCTTCTAGTTGTGCATCGCGCACACGAGTAGTGAAGTTCTTCTGAATGGTTAACTCTAAAGCTCATACTCGTAAAGTTTTGACTCACTCTTTCCGGCTCAAAGTATCCGCCACAACATTTGCTTTGCCCGGATGGTACTTGATTTCACAGTCATAGTCATTCAACAATTCTACCCATCGCCGCTGGCGCATGTTTAATTCTTTTTGATTGAATATGTGTTGAAGACTTTTATGGTCTGTGAATGTGGTACACATAGTACCATAGAGACAGTGACGCCAAATCTTTAAAGCGAATACCACTGCGCCCAACTTCATGTTGTGAGTGGTATAATTCTTTTCATGAACTTTCAATTGTCGTGACGCGCACGCGATGACTTTTTCACGTTGCATTAGAACACAACCCAAACCTTGGTGCGATGCATCACAATACACCACAAAGTCATCAGTACCGTCAGGGAGTGATAAGGTTGGTGCTTGGCATAGTTTATCCTTGAGTGTTTGAAATGCCACCTCTTGTTTTTCACCCCAATCGAACTTTTTATCCTTTTGAGTGAGTGAGGTTAGCGGTTGAGAAATTTTTTTAGAAATTTCTCGATGAATCTTCGATAGTATCCCGCTAAACCCAGAAATTGTCTTACTTCCGTTAGGGTCTTTGGAATGCTCCAGCTCTTTATAGCTTCTATCTTAGCTGGGTCCACATGAATTCCATTCTCGTTCACGATGTGATCGAGAAATTGGACCTCGCGAATCCAAAATTTCGCATTTTGAGAATTTAGCATACAAGTGTTGTTTCTTAAGTAGCTCCGGAATAGTTCTCAAGTGTTGCTCATGTTCCACCTTGGTTCATGAGTATATTAAAATGTCATCAATGAATACGATCACGAACTTGTCGAGATATGGCTTAGATACCCGATTCATCAAATCCATGAATACGGCGGGAGCGTTTGTTAAGCCAAAGGGCATAACAAGGAACTAGTAATGCCCATTGCGAGTCCTGAACGCTATCATATGAATGCTTTCCTCTTGGATCCACAGCTGATGGTGTTCGGATCTTAGATCAATTTTGGAATAGAAGCTAGAACCTTGTAACTGATCGAACAAGTCGTCAATCCTTGGTAAAGGATACCGGTTCTTTATGGTTAACTTGTTCAGTTCTCGGTAATCTATACACATTCGAAAGGTTCTGTCTTTCTTCTTGACAAATAGCACCGGAGCTCCCCAAGGTGAGAAACTCGGTCTATTGAATCCTTTGTCAAACAATTCCTGAAACTGAATAAATAATTCTTGCATCTCCGAGGGTGCGAGTCTATATGAAGCTTTCGCCACCGGTGCAGCTCCTGGCATAAGATCGATACTGAATTCGACTTGTCGCTGCGGAGGTAGTCCCGGCAAGTCTTTTGGAAAGACTTCAGGGTATTCCATTACCACAGGGATGTCCTCCACCTTGCGCTACTCGACCTTCTTGTCGACCACAGGGACAAGAAAGGCGATGTATCCTGTTCTCAGACTCTTCCGAGCCTTCATACAGTTGTTGGTCAGCAGTCGCGTGTCATGTTTCTCTTTGTGCACCAAAATATGTTCTCTCATCAGACAGGGAAAAAAAATAATAGTTTTCGCAGCACAACTACTTCTGCTCGGTTGTCGGCCAACCAGTCTATGCTAGAAGTTAAGTCGTAACAACCTAATTGAATGAGTGAAAAGTCGTTACTGAATTTTCCTGCTCCAAGTTCGAGTGTGCATCCTTTGATGTCTTTCCTGACTTGACTAATTTACCATTGATCAATCCTATTGAATGGGAAGACGTCTTGTTTACTTGACTCGGCCAAGCATACTTTGAATTTTATGGGGATGAAGCCAATACCGACAGCGGTGTTAAACAAAACGGATGCAACGGGTCAGTTGATAGGAACGTATCGGTGACCCTTAATGACTTCACATGACTTCGCTAATTCCTCATTAGCTAACTTGATAGAGCAAGACATGTTTAACCTACATGACTCTAATTCGTGTATATGCTTAGTATCTAAAGACACTAAGTTAAGCCGGCGTTGGTATCCAAAGAATTGATACATGATGGTTGTAGAGTAGAGCATACCCCTGGACTTCCTTACTCACTAGCTTGATTCATCCTTAACCGTCCATGCTCGTAGTGACCTCCTTGCCATAGTAAAAACCACCTCGTTCATTCTTAAATATGGCTAACTCATTAGTTTCTGTTTTGTGCCAAGTCTCACCACACTGCTACTCTTGTCACTTTTGCAGGTGCCCTCATGATGAAAGTTTCACCTATCTCATTCCGAGTTTTGACAAGTTATTAGCATACTTCTTAATGCGAGCATCGATTATGGCAGTAATCGCCTTCGCTTTGCGTGTCACGGGATTTCTCTTTCTCTTAACACCCTCCTTGGGCAGTCCCCCATCCTCACCACACCCTTGGCGAGACTAACTGAGAGAGTTACTTGAAAATAAATCTAGGTAGGGTGACATGATGTGATCATGATTCGGATCTCAGGGCTAAACCCCAAATGTAGCGCTCCGTGCGTTTAGATTCGAGTGTTATCCAATATGCAATCAATCCTTGACAGATTGTAGAGGCGTCAGGGTAACTAACAACATTAGCTCTAATCATGATCGAGTTCTAGAGCTCGGTCCCAAACTTGGAATTTTTCCACTAGCGAGCAATACTCTTCTCGCTTAAGATTCTTGAGTTCTTCCCACAATAACCTCTTGTTGTATTACTCCCTATAGTTTGCACTTGGAGATTCCACCAAGTTAACGCCTCATTCAACAGAAGGCTATTAGTTTACCCAAAATGTTTACTTAGGAGTACATTTATTAGCAAGGTTAACTGACTTCCTTGTCTTTAACTAACGGATAGAACTCACCGCACCTTCCGTATCAATGAGGTCTCGCGAGTTATAATCCGGAAAAGCCTTAGGATTAAAATCTGGTGTGATTGCATCTCCAAGTGTGGCATTGCCACTCATTCTCGTCCCATCGGGATTTGAACCACTTGAACTACCGGTACCATCAGTACCATCACTAGTGTCGACTTGACAACCTCATGTTGTTCCATATGACCTCTAGTTCAACTTTAATAGTAGGGCGCTGATTAACTGACCCTCTTCTAGGCGTAGATTTTCTTGTCGATGTCACGTTGTTTCCGATACATAGTATCATTGGGTCTAGGCTTTTATTTGGACAGATATAGCCTATCATGCGCCTAAGAATTAAGAATGTGATTGGTCATGGAAACCTCAAGACAGCGTTGCTCTGTTATGTTTGAACAATGATATACATGAATAAATGCATTCCAAAATGCATAGTACCTCTTGAGTGTATTAGCCATGTGCCTAAATGGGAAAAGAAGTAATTCGTTGAGAAGGAGAAACCAAACGGTCGTCTCCAATTTTTACAACGTGTATCCCATACTTCATGGATCTCGATCGCCCAAAGTAGGAAAAATCCTTCGCCGCACTAGCCCGTGTGACGAATACGTTGATACTCCTTGAGCTCCATGAGCTTCGACAAGATTGTTATAATTTCCATAGACGTCGAATAATAAAATGAAGGGGTTGTAGCTTGGCTCATGCCATAGTATCCATTGGAATAAGACAAATATCAAACGATGTAGTTTAATGTAATCATCTCCGATAATAAGATGAGGTAAGGTGTCATAGACACCAAAGAACCAGCCCATGTACAAGAATTTTGAGAATGTTGAGGAAAAATCCTCCATGAGTGGCTAACGAGTTTTGTTTACTTTCGATGACTAGTCTCAGACGACTCGTGTTATAGATCGAATGTTAAGTGCAAACAATACGTGTAGTTTTCCTGTATCGTAGAGTGTTATAGTAACCATTCCGGTTAGTGTTCTACTAGATAGAAATTTGAACAACTTAAGAACTTCGAATGGATAGTGATCTCTTGGTTTGAACAACTTAAGAACTTCGAATGGATAGTGATCTCTTGGTTTGACCCGCAGAGCCCACCAGGATTCCCATGCACTACAAGCTGTTATTACGTGGGCCCCCGTAATAATAAATTGCCTTGCATGGTCACCCCAGTGTCTCTCGTTCGAAGCAGACGAACAGTCAGAGACAGGAGTCTATTATCTACATACCTTGAACATAGAAGGGACCTTCGTGTTGGTCCACATGCCAATGCCCCTTGTCATTACTCGTGAAAGGGCACAACGTAAGACAGAATAGAAATATAGAGAATCCGTAATAATAGCAACTGGAGGGGCAACTTTAAGATGATTACTTCATCTTCCTTTTCTGGACGAGAGTGTCATCAATCACGATTAGTATGAGCCTCAGGGACCTCGTCCCACTAGTAGAGTTGTTGTCCAAGGCTGCCACCTCCGCCTCGTCGTCACTACCGAAGCCGGACATATATCATCCAAGGGAAAACAACCATCTTCCACGGGATCAATGCTTTAGGGTCTCGCTTAGGGACCACGACCGCCATAAGCTTCGTAATAGACGCGAGGTCATCATTCTCATCACGTGAGTCAAGTGTAAAAAATAGAATTCGTAGTCGAAGGTATTTTCATTCTTGGCAAATATTCCATACAACACATATATAAATACATTATATATATAATCACTAAATCTCATGTTATTTTTGTTCTCATGTTTCACATGTAAGCCTTAGTGTTTTCAAGCCTTGGTGTTATAGTGACACAATGAAAACCTTTTGCCATTTTGTCATACTTTTTGAAATCATCTTTGTAATGTTATCAACTTTGTTTTCATGTGAGAGCCCTTAGTGATTGTAGACCAAACTTTATAAAAGTTTGTCCCCGGTTCACTACAATCGGAGCTCTGATACCAATCTGTCACACCCTGCTAGTAGCGGAAGCGTATTGTGTGTGACGTAAGAAAGGTAATCATTGCATCCAAATGTATTAACAACATGAACCAACAACGATGCCATAGATATATAGTTTTCAACAAAAGATTACAAGTTTTCAACTACGTTTGACATAGCATAGTTCTAAGTTATTTACACATAACAAAAGATAGCTTTTGACATAAAACATAGTAAGGTTTTGTCCACTATATACCCATACGAAGTTGGGATATAAAAGACAAACCCTCCAAAAGTGGCCATCGTTGTCATTTGTTTTCCCGAATCCCATAGTGAATCACCGGCTCAAGACCTGTTTCCTGAAATACATGTAGTTTTAAAAAGTCAACAAAAGTTGAGCGAGTTCATGCAGTATTTGTTATCATATGAAATCTCGTAAATGTTATCTTGTAATCATGGTATGTTCTGATTCATTCATGGAGTCTGTTAAGGATCTATCAGTGGGTAGCGAGCCCCCTGACATAATGTACCATAAGTAAATAACCAAACCGAGAACACTTTGTCATCATTTGGGATCACAAAAGCACTCCAGGGTATACCAACCAGGAGTGGGGCGTGCCTCAAGCCCAATAGATCTACACCTTTTGCACCTTGGTCACTAAGTGATTAATGGTTACTAATGTTATCTCCCTACTTATGCACATTGATCATGTTATCTACTACTCCGTAACTAACATACCAATAGTTTTAACATGTATTTCCCCTCGATGTTTTTGAAAACAAAACATTGAAAACAGTGAAAGGAGGGACATGAACTCACAAGTTTGCGTTCCGTGTATTATGATATCAAAGTGAGCGTCCGTACGTATCAATAACCTACATGTGTACTAATCTCGTTAGACACTAGGTCTTTCAGACCCCGTACAAGTTGTTCATCTTGAATTCTTTATTATGTTCTCGTTTGTCATTTTTGGAACAACCTTGTATTTTAGAGCGTTGATAGTTTACTCGCTCGATTGTTATGTGTATACATGTATTCTATTCGTATTGAATTCGTAAGCGTATTCATGTATTCTATGTGTATTGACTTATGTGTGATCGGCTTCGTTCTTCACACGTCCTCGTGCAGTGCACGCATGTCATTGAGCCTTTGCTCATGTCATTGGGCCGAGCCCATGTCATTGGGCCGAGCCCATGTCATCTATGTTATCGTATCTAACCATGTTTTAATGTTATTGGGCCGAGCCCATGTCATTGGGACGAGCCCGTGTTATCTATGTTATTGGGCCTAACCCATGTTTTATTGTTATTGGGCCAAGCCCATGTTATCTATGTTATCGGGCCTAACCCATGTTTTGTTATTGGGCCGAGCCCATTACTAACTTTGATAGGCCCAATTCTAACTTTATGAGTCCATTAACATAATCTTGCAATTTTTTACCAAAATGTTACCAAGTAGCAAACTTTAAATAAGTTCATTTTTCCTATGAAAAATACTTGGTAATTTTTATAGTTTTCGACTTTCCGGATTCTTGTTATAGGTCACTTACATATGTGCTCGTTTAAACGTCGAAAATATGTTATTTTAGACTCGACTTTGTAGTAACTTGTTTACGGTGCCGATATGCCCAATTTGTTGTTGTCAAGTGTTACGTATTTCCATTTCGGCCATTTTATTTAATTGTCCGATTTTACTAGCATTTCTTGGACCATGTAGGAACATGTATGTGTATTTATTTTGATCACCCTTTAGGTATCTACTACATACACATATATAGCACACATTGCAAGCACTTAGAAAGTTTTCGAAAATATATAATTTTTCTTACCAAAAATTATATTTACACATTGTTATATTTTTATCCATTCATGTTTGTAAAAAAATAAGTTTAAGTTCATAAGAACTTCTTGAATATTTAAACCTTAAATATTCCCATCAAAGTTTCCGTAATGATGTTTATGACCACTAATCACGTTTAACATTGTTAATCACCCTTTAATCCCTTCTTTAATCGCGATTAGATTTTTAGAAAAATTCGCCATAGTTTCCCCTAAACTATGACGTTTCCCACGTTACAAAAATGCGCTTAAATCAATAACCAATTCACTAAATCATCATTATTCACCAAGTTTCTTTTAAACATGTTTATATGTTAACATAACTTCCACATTTCATGTACTTTCATAATACACTTTTTATACATAAAAGTTAGACCTTTTTAAGGTGATTTTCATAATAAACAAGTTGTTTAATTTATCTTGTAAAAACAAAGTTCACTAGACTTCCCAAGCTTAAGTTTTAAACCTATTTAAACCCTTGTTTCTTTATGTAATCCAAAAATTATATGATTACTTCATGAAATGAGTATGATGATCTTTCTTGATTTAAACATAACCATGTTTAAATCACAAATTTATGTTCATCATGATAAGATGAACACAAATATAAAATACTACATGAAACTAACAACATGATCATCATAAATATAGCCTTTAACTCACTAATATTAACAAAAATAACATAATCAACAAGATCACATGAACATATTAACACTAGACAACATAAATCAACACATAATATATTCATATTTAGTGTTTATTAGCTTTGTGTTTAGGGTTTTTGATTATGTTTTTCTTGATTTACAAGATGATCAACTTGTACTTCTAATAAATACTAGTATTAAGAAGCTTAAATATGATGGTTTTAGAGCTTACAACTTTGCACTTGATGTTTAAGAAGATTAAGAAGATGTTTAAGCTCCAAGAACTCCCTAATGCTTCTCCATGCTTAATCCTTGCATTAATGACCTTAAAGTGCCATGAAAGTGAGTAATTTATGGTGTTTAATGGTCATTTATGGTGGGGTTTTGTGTTCTTCTTTGTGCCGTGAATAAGAGGACTCCAAATGGTGGTTTTGTGTTTTAAACTTTAATGAAATGAAGTAATAAATGATGGTGGTGTGTAGAGGTTATTATTTCATATCTTTTCAAGTCTTTAAAACCATACTTTCCTTCATACCCTCCATACATAAGATCTTCCACATTTCAACAAAAATCTTGTGAGTGGGACCCACTTTGACCAATTTCTAGAATGGGGGGGGGGGGGGGTAAAGTGTAACTTTTTTTATAAAAAGTCTTAAAAATCTAGATATTTTGGTAATTAGGAGGTGTAGGGTGATTAGCATTTTAAGTACATCATTAGTAGGGTAATTAGGGATTAGGACTTTAACTATCATTAACTAGTTCACTAGACTAGTTAAAATAGTGTTTAATTAGTTTAAACGGTTCCCGGTTAAGCGCCGGTTCACCTATGATGCTTTTATGTCGTACCGATAAGGATTTTCAGTAAGTTGTTTTCTTGCATCCGAAAGTTGAATGAAGTGATTCCGAGTCCCAAATTTAGCTTAACTAGTTCACTAGAGTCTCCATTTGGTTGCTACGATGACGGAAATATTGCTTACTAGCTCGTCGGTTCGCTAACGGACTAGTTTAGTGCATGGCGATGTAATACCAGAAACTTGTGATTAGGAAAACTCCATTGATATCATCCTATTGTTTTAGTGTGTTTTTCATCAATTGACATTATTCCGAAGTCCCGGAAATGCTTCGTTATAGGTTCGGACACGTTAAAAATGCTATATTTTAAGCCGAAACGGACATTTTTGAGATTAGGGCGTTATACCGGAAAGTCTTGTTTCTTTGCAAGATGTGTTTTCATAATAATGTTTTCTTATATAAATGGACTCAGTATGCTATCCGAGTGTTGTTTTTCAGCGTTTCGGTCTGATTTCACGGTTTGCTTGCATGAATAGTGTAACCGTGAATAGTGCACGCAACACTTTCTACCAACACTTTTAGGACATTGTTTGTTTGGTTTCGCATTACGACAAAAACCAACATACGTTTTAGCTTTGTTTTCTTGTCCTAACACTGTTATCCAGTATACGACACAGTTACGTAATTAAGTTACGCTAAATGCATGAGATTTAGAAATATAAATAGTGATTAGATTGTACGGAATTACCAGTTATTTGCCAGTTGTCACATATAATCGTTGTCATATCAATACAATCAGTAGATTAAGTGAAGAATCAGCTTTTCCTAGCTTTGTTTTATGTTTTTCGCACCTGAAACAGAGTAGAACACCTCTGAACGACTCATTCGGGTCAGATCGCGATCCTACAAGTGGTATCAGAGCTCAGGAGGAGGAGTTCTGCAGAGATTAGCTGGAATGCATCTTGTTTTCTTACTTCTACACCTTCTTTCGTCATTTTAGAGAGTTTACCGGTCGAAAATCGTTCAAAATTTCACAGATTGTGTATAATTGGACATTGATAAACCCTGGAAAGTTTGAGACCTAAATTCAAAGTAAAATGGACTAAATTAACCTCGAATTTAATTTTGCTCATACGGACATTTCATGATTTCGCTTATATGTCATCTTAATTTCGCTCCAAGATCATCCAAACAGCTTGATTTCGCTCATATGTCCACCACAAAACCCTAATTTCTCTCTTGAGTACATCAGATTTCGCTCCAGTGTCACATCACTTGGTGATTTCGCTCATAAGGCCATCCAAAACCCTAATTTCGCCTTTGTGTACATTGGTGATTTCGCTTTTAGTGCACAAACTCTTGATTTCGCTCATAAGTGACTGTTTTTGAAAATCGTGCTAAGTCATCATGGATACCGATTTCTATAACGCGTTTGCAACACCGTCTGGTCCAGCTGCTATTGTTCAAGCCATGAGTTTGGAAAACGGGACGGGAACCACCCAAAAGCCCCCGAAACTGATGAGTATCGAAGAATACTACGTGTGGAAAGACAGATTCGAGAACTGGGTTCAGGCAAACCATCTTAGGTCGTGGGAATGTATACTGAAGAAATACGTGTTGCCTCGAACAGATATGCAGGTTCTTAAAGAGTTATCAGAATTCACAGATCAAGAACGGGTTATGTATAAAGCTAAAAAGATGATGATCAGTTTATTGCAACAAGCGATCAATGAAGACAACTTCATTTTGCTACAACACGACAAGACTGCAAAGTCAATCTGGGATGCTCTTCTTGTCAAGTTTGAGGGTAGTGAGAACATGATAAAGAGCAAGAAGGCGTTGCTCAAGAAAGAGTTTGATTTGTTCAGCAGTTTATCGTGAGAGGACACAAAGAAGCTGATCGAACGATACTGCCACTTGGTGCGATCAATGTCAATGTTGAGTATTACCAAAGATCGTGAAGAGTGGGTAGATAAGCTTGCTGATGCGTTACCGCAGAAAGAGTGGGGAACGTATTTGATGATTCTGAAAAATACGGGTGTTTATGACGGGTTAACGATTTCTTAGTTTATCGAAAAGATTGAAAGTCAGGATTTGGAACAGCAGAAGATCGCTAGGATGAACAGTCCGAGTGGTCAACAGGATGTGAAAATGTACTACAAAGGTAGTATTCCAGTTCCAGAAGCTGAGAGAAGTCCTAAAATCCAAACTGCATTCAGTGCTAGGGATTCAACAGAAAGAGCTGATCAGAGTTCAAACAAAAGCAGCAGTGGATTTTCATCATTTCCAAGTGTTAATCCTAAAGAGTCAAATACAAGCTTTCAGTCTCAGAGCACAAAGACAGGAAATGATTACGTGATTCAGTGCAACATCGCTCTAAATCTTCCAGCAGGTCAAAGTTTTTCGGAAGAAACTGCTAAAGACCACATGGCTCTACTTGGTTCTGTGTTGTTATCATATGAAGGTCTAGTTGCTGGTCGGATCGGAAATCCTGTGCTCACCAAAGAGGATTACGATCTGATAGACGCCGAAGAGATGGAACTAATGGATATCAAATGGTGTCTAGCGAGTGTTCTTAGGTGTGCTGAAAAGTTTAAGAGAATTACAGGGAGAAATGATTTTCTAGATGCTCATGTATCTACTTTAGGTTTTGATAAATCTAAAGTTACTTGTTTTCGATGCAGGGAGAAGGGCCATTTCAAGAGAGAGTGCAAGAACAGGGAAGCTAGTGGTGCTCAATCTGTTCGGAAAAGATGATTACTACCGGAAAGCCATTTATCAGCATGTTGGTCAATCACAAGATTCACAGACGGCTCATGGTAGGAAGATTGAGGATTCAAAGAAAGCATGTTTGGTGGATTTCAACTGGAACAACTACATATCACCTGAAAGCAAAGCATGTATAGTCGATCAAGATGATGAAAGACTACCTGAAGGTTTCAGTGGAATATGTTTGTTGATGAAAAGGGTGATTTCAAAGCTTTCATCGCTAAAATTGTCAGAGAACCAGACATGTTTGCCACCTGGATGAAGTCTATTGGTGAGACAGTGAAAAGTGTGGAAGAATAGTCTGTTACATCTGACGAAAGCTCAGAAAGTGCTGATGAACGTTCACAGAGTGCTGATGAGAATGTGCAGAATGATGTTACTTCAGAAAAAGAAGTTGTATTTGATCAAACACCGTCAGATTCTGGTTTATCAGATGCTGATTCTGAAAAAATCTATACAGTTTGATCAGTCACCAGTTGATAGTAGCAGTGATCATAAGGAAGAGAAACATATAAATGTTGCTAAATCTCATCTATCTCCTGAAAGTTTTCATTTCTATTTTGCAGATCGTATGGAGAAACTGAAGGAGAAACGAGCTGCTAAAGAACAACAACAAATGAAATCTGAAGATGTTGTTCAGAACAAGAAAGCTGAAAGTGTTGCTGAGGAGATTGCTAAAGCTGAGAATATAATTGATACAGAAAAGGTGATTGAAGGAGAAATGGTGGTTGAAGTGGTGAAAACAATCGAGGTTGAAAAGATTGTTGAAATTGTCAAGCCTTGCACAAAGTGTTTGGAAGCATGCAAGGGATGTGTAGCAAAAGATGAGATAATTGCTGAGTATGAGAAGAAGAAAGAGCAGTTACTGTTCAACCTCAACTATGTGAAAGAATCATATGATGTCTTGAACAAAACAGTAACTGGTCTCCAAAAGACAAATTCAGAAAGAGAACAAGCACTGACGATGATGAATGCTGTCATGATGTCAAAGCAGAAAGCAATAAACTTTTACATCGAAGAAAGTGCTTAGTGGAAGCAAGAGTTGGAGACAGAGAAGATTGAGAATGAGAGAATTAGACGCCTATTACAAAGTTATTCTAGTTCTGATTATCTCATTGATCGTATTTACCCAACTGTTGCAGGTATGGAAGCTTTTCAAGATGAAAAGACCAAGAAAAAGAATACTGGTAAGAAACCGAATGTTTGCTATAACAAGTGTCCGCCTCCGATTTGGGAAGGATATTCACCTAGAAAACCAAACGAGGAGCAACTTGAAAAAGCAGTCAATATAAAGCTAAAAACCGACACAACTGATGAATTACCAGAAAACATTGACGTCACGTTTACCTCGTCTGACACTGATCATGAGTCTGAGTTAATCAAAAAGGTGGTCGATCAGGTGTTGGATACTGATGAGGAGTCCGAGTCAAAGTCTGAGTCTGGAGGGTCAAATTCGTCTGTCAACAGTACAAAGTCGTCGGTTAAACGGTCTTACAGTAAAGAATTTTTGTTATCAAAAGCAAATTTGGATGATGAAACATTTGAAGTAGCATACACTTTAAATGATTCGGACAAATTATACTCCGACAAAGAGTTTCCAATAAGAAGGGTCAAATTTGAAATGATCAAAAAGGTTTTCAAAATGACAGAAATTAACATTTCTGAAATAAAAGATTTAAATCTTACTGGAAAACCTAAAAATTACACTTCAAGAGTTCAACAACGTTTAAACAAGAAAAAGGGTTACAATTCTGGTTCTGGTTTTCAAAAGAAACCTAACCAAAATCGTAGCTACAAAAAGAAAGGATTAGGTTTTATTCCACCAGAAAATCATAAAAATGTGAAAAATTCTAAAACAAAAACAAAATTTGTGTCAGGTGGAAGCTCAGAAGAGGAACAGAAAAAACCGTTCTGGAGACAGTCAAACAAGGAGTTTCTTGCTGAAAAGAAGAAGAATGGAATTGCATTGCCTCATCCAAAGGAGACTCGAACCTGTTACAAATGCAATGAAGTTGGTCACATTGCATGGAACTGTCAGAAAAATGCCAAAACAAAACAGGGAGTTTCTAAAAAGTTGAAAGAAAAGGTTGTTGATGTCGAACCACCAACAGAAAAATTTAAAGTTTTTGAAAATTCAATTTATGAGGTTGGTGAGTGTTCGAAGAAGAATTTTTATAAAAAGAAAGAAAAAGACAACCAAGTGTGGGTTGCTAAAAGGGTTGATGATAAAGTCGGCGATGAATCTGGTTCCACAAAGCCAGAAGAGCCACAGGTTGAGGTGAAGATTTCAGTGAATGATGATGAATTTCCATCACTGAAATTTGAAGAGATTAAAAAGAAAGTGGGTAAGGTTGAGATCTCGAATCAGTTTTACACAGAGAAAAATAAGTTTGATGTCGAGAAAACATTCAATGGGAAGGTAAAGAAAATTTTTGGGAAAATGCTAAATGGGAAGCAAAAGGGGTTAAAGATTTTTATGCGACTAAAAAGGCAACATACAACCCCACTGCACAAGAACTGAAAGCCATCAAGTCTGAGAAGACTTGGATGGAAGTCTGTTTTCCTTGAAGTCTTATGACTACGCCGGAGATCCCAAGTTTGTAATCGTGGATCAGGAATCGGCATCTTTCATGTTTAATAAGGTTGTTTTGAAAATGCTTGAAATTGTTAAAATTTTACAGGTTGAATGACTACGCCGGAGCTTCCAGGTTGGTAAGTGTGAAGAAGGAATTGGCATTCTGATTGGTAAAAAGGTTTATGTAGACGTAACATTCCTACAGTTAGGAGGGTGTGAATTTTTACACGTGGTATTGTTTCAGATATACTTACAAGTGGTACAAAGATTGCTTACTTACAAAACGGTAAATCAGGGACATTAAGTTGTACTTGATTTACTATACATAATAAAAATAGACAAGATGATGAACCATATCCCCGTACTTAACATGTGGTTAACCTACAAGTGGAAAAAACAAACTCATTTTCCGGAATAATCATTTTGATTAAAACAAAATTAAGTGTTTTGAGATCTAAATGAGAAAATGGTTTGTGATAGGGGGAGTTCTGATTGTTTATTCCTAGAGAATGGCGATTTGATGTGATTCGATGTCAGTTGTCAAATTTTGTACAGTTTGTTTTACATTTTATGTTTCAAGTGAGTCAAGAGTCTTGTCAGTTTTCAAATTTCCTTTGAAATGTGTTTGAATTTTAGGGGGAGTAGAAAATTTTAGAAAATCCAAAAAAATTAGAAAATTTGAAAAAGACAAAAACATGATAAAATCAAAAATGAGTGTTGTTGTGAAAAAGAGGAAATGATAGTACATCAGTAGACTGTCATAACATGCTAAAGAATTGTAAAGATAAAATGTGATAAACAATCTTGCTGTGGATGTGTCAATAGGTTTTTACACACTTAGTAAATTGTGACGATATATAAACCTAAATTTCAAACTTGCTTGTTCTGTGGGTTAACAACTTCTTGGATATATAGGTAACCCCTGAAATCTTGTTTGAAAGGTCCCTTATTCTGAGATACTAGGTCTTTATGCTCAGTGATATCTGGGGTATTATCCCGGGACTTCTGCTGTATGGAAGTACTGACCTAGTCCCCGGATAATGCTTTCCGCAAAAGCTTTGAAATATAAGCTCGCCCTCAGCAAGCTGATGAAACAATAAAATTGATAGTCGCTGTTGTTGTAATCAAAAGATCCTCTAAAGTGGACACACCGTAAAGTTGAAGCCGTCATCTCTTTGCGCATACGGAAGTATCGACCTGAGCTCTCACGGCCCTCGCATTTTAACCCCTAAACAGATATCATCTGTGGTATACACACCTGTAAGACTGACTATTGGGATCTGGATACGGGAGTATATTCAAGTAGTAGGACACACGAATAAGTTCAAGAGCTTAAGACATTAATCGCGGATCTCTGATCAATTGAAGTTTGTGTAAAAATTTAAGTGAACAAACATACTGACAATCTAGGTGAATTGATTAGAGCTTAAAATGTAATGCAGCTTAACGGTGTTGGTGACATGTCTCATTAACTGATATGATCCTCTTACGCAAACTCACAAAAATATTATTTGTAAATATTTCATTTCTGCATTATTCTGATTCTACAAGTGGTGTCAATTACTTTCTTTCAGAAAAATTAAAAAAAAAATTGTGTGTGTTTTAGCATAAACTTTTGAAAAAGTCAAAAAGATTTTCGACAACTGATGTTGGAAAGCTGATTTTCAAAATTCCGAGTGCTAAACATGATGACTTTGTTGTGAAGGGGAGTGTGCTTTGAATGTCAAAATATATTTTTTAAATCAACAAGTGGTTCATCATGTGTGTGTGATCTGAAGGAGAGTGATTGTTGATGCATATGTTTATGAGAGAGAGTCAGTGTTGGTGCATACAAATTGTTAAATTTAGAAATATCACTTCTGGGTTAAGAATGTGCAGGAATAGCCAGGCTTCGATCTTGAACCTGAAGATAAAGTGCCAGGTTACGATACCTGAAGACTCTGATTGAGGAAAGCCAGGCTGATCGATTCGGAAGATTCTATGGACAGAACTAGAGCTAAGTTTCAATCCTGGAAATTAAACGATGTGGATAGAGATTGAGCCGAGTTCCGATTCTGTGGTGAAAGCTAAAGCCAGGCATCAATCTTGGTCCTGTGAAAGCCAGACAATGATCCTGATGCAGATGTTGCTGAAGAACAAAGAAATGCCAGCAAATCGAGAGGGGGAGTCTGAAGATTTTCAAGCAGATATTGTTAAGGAAGAGTCTGTTGAAGAAGATAGAGAGAGAGAAGCCCAGAGACTGATCAAGACTGAAGAAGTGAAGACACAGCATTGTCGTGACTCGATAGTCGACTCATCAACATCTGAGGGGGAGTCCGTTGGTGCACTACATCTGTCGACTTCTTCTTGTATCGAGTTTTACATTGAATTGTATAGATTAGGGCACTTTTTACGAGAAAATAGGAAAATGTATGTGTCTTAGGTGATGATTTCGCTCATATGGTCATAGACAGCTGATTTCGCTTATTTGGACATGTTGGGATTTTGCTTTTGTGGTCATGTACATAAGGGCGAAATCAAAACACTATAAATAGGTGTTCCTTGAGCGAAATCATTAGTGATTGCCTTGTATTCCATACCGAGGTGCTGCCGGTGTGAAGATTGAGCTGTAATCGTTGTCATATCAATACAATCAGTAGATTAAGTGAAGAATCAGCTTTTCCTAGCTTTGTTTCTTGTTTTCCGCACCTAAAACAGAGTAGAACACCTCTGAATAACTCATTCGGGTCAGATCGCGATCCTACACATGCTGACGGAAGCTACAGACGTGTACACTAACAGACTCCCCCTCGGATGTAGCTGCAGTTCCTTCCAGCCTAGTCTTCATATCTTCCTGTTGCGCCTTCGCTCTTTCGCTTTCTGTCTTCTCTTTTCTGCCTTTTCTTCTAACATTCTACGCCTTTTATGCCTTCCTTCATCAATCCACCATTTTCTATAAACTGGGTCACCATCACACTTTCGATCCCATTTAGGAATCTTGTTTTCCTCTGATTCAATTGGCGTTTGATCTGTCGGAGGTACAATGCCCATTTTACGCCTTCCCAGTTCAGCTGCTCTTTTAGCAATTGCTTCAGACCTTTTGCTTCGCTTGTACTTTTTCAAAAATTCATCAATTTCAATGTTTCTCCAGTCAGTTTTCTAGTATCTTCCTGAATTGATGTCTTTGGCGAAGCATACATCCACAACCGATTGGTATTGCGGTGCTTGAACTTTGTCTCTCTTCTCGTAAACAATCTTGTTGCAGAACAAGCAATCGATATCTTTCTTTGAACAGTTAACAAGCTACATTGGATCCAAAATACAGATTCTTCGAGACTTTCCCGTGGACTTGTCAAACAGAGAGATAACTGCCTCAGCCGTCGTTTCGTTGTACAACCAACCTTGAAATAAATCATGAAAGTCTTGTTCAATGGCTCTGAGAGGCATATTCTTCACGCATCTAGGCGGCTTCACATCTAGAGTTATGTCTTTTCTTCCATTCTCCAATGTTGTTACAATCTGCTTTGGATAATGTGGCTTCCAATCAGGATAACCATTCTTAGCCTGCCACTTGATGTAGTTCCACAAATCTTGATCATGTTGTCTTACTTCAGGAACATAGTAGAACTGTTTGATATTCTTTGTCTTTACCAATTCATCTACATCCCACCACGGAAGAGTACTAATATATGATAAAAATTCAAAGTATTGAACTCTCTCTTCCCTTCTGATGGCATAAACCTTGAGATCTTCCAGATAACCCCATGATAGAATATCTCCCCATGATAGATTTTTGTTGTGAGTGAAATACTGAAGAGCTCTAAGAGACTTTCTTTCTTTGGGCGTAACTTTGAACCACTTCTTTCGTTCTTCAGCAAGAATTTCTCTTGGGATTGTTTCCGGAACACCTTCAGTAGAAACTTTTTCAATGATTTTTCTTCTGATTTCATCTTCATTTCTATCTTTGAACATTTCAGCAAATGAAGGGAATGTTTCATCAACTCCAGCATAATGAAAATTAGTTTCATCATCGGATGAATCTGAAGCATCTTCAACAATGACATCATCGTAATGATCAGCTTCATAAGCATATCTTGGCTCAAAATCTTTCTCTGGAGACTGAGGAATCTCATCCTCAATATCAAACTTAAACTTTCCATCTTCCAAACCCAATTCTTCTAACATTTCAGCTCTAGTTCTCCGAATTTCAACCTCCCCTTCTTGTTGAACATTCAGATAAATAACAGTAGGATTTGAAAGAAATACCTGATCAGCATGTTCTTTTTCGGATGACGAGGCTTCATTTTGAGAATCATCCTCTTGTTCGTTGATTTCATCATTCATCAATTCTTCAATCCGTTCTTGAACATTTGGATCTTTAACCAACAAACCAGAAGCACCCTGATCTTTATCATCATCACCCTTATCATCTTTATCATCAGGCTTGTCATCTTTCTTATCATCATTATCATCTTCATCTCCAAACAATTCTATATCAGAATCTTCATCGACGATTTCACCACGTGCTACCTTTGCCTTTCTTCGCTTTTCTTTGATCTTTATTTGGCGAGCAATTTCTTTAGCACTATAAGGCACTGAAGATGCATCACCAACAAGGACAAACTGCTTCGTTTTCCATTCCAACAACAACACTTCTCTAGCTTTTCTTTTTCTTTGAATAACAGCTACTCTTCGAAGAACATTGTTAACATCAACTTCAGGTTGACTTGATGATCCACCAGCTTCTTGAGTATCTTCAATCACACTTTTGTTCTTATGGGTGGCTTCTTCAGCTAGACGTCTGTTAGTGCATTACGTCTATTGACTTCTTCTTGTATCATGTATTAGAATAGGATAGAATAGGATATCCAGTGCATGAGGTTCGAGAAACGAAATTGAGAATTTAAGGATGTAGTTTCGCTCATATGGACATGTCCATATAAGCGAAACCATAACAACAGTTTCGCTCATATGGACTGTCCATATAAGCGAAACCCTATGTAGTATATGTAGTGCACTTGTTCATTTATTTGGTATTGCGACCTTCGGAAGTGTAACGAAGTGCTGCCAAAATCTGTCCAGGTTGTAATCATTGTTAAATGCAATATAAGTGACAGATATTAGAGTATCAAGCTGTTTACGCGTCTAGTTCTCTGATTCCGCCTTTGAACCGGACTTAAAGCTCTTCTGATCGACTCAGTCGGGTCAAACAACGATCCTACAAGTGGTATCAGAGCTCAGGAAGAAGAGTTTAGCTTGATATCATCCTCATTCTGACTTCTCACCTTCTTTCATCATTTCAGAGAGATTTATCGGTCAAAATTTGCTCAAAATTTCACAAATGGAAGACAATTGGACATAGATAAACCATTGAAAGATTCACATTCAAATTCGGACTAAAAATGACCAAAATTGGACTTCGAATAGGTTTCGCTTTTACGGACAGTGTGTAGTTTCGCTTTTATGTCACATATTCCTAGAGGTTTCGCTCCAAAGACACATAGTTTCGCTCATATGTCAACATAGTTTTGCTCATAAGAACATCAAAGACCCCTAGTTTCGCTTTTATGTCATCATAGTTTCGCTCATATGTCATCTGATTAAAGGGTTTCGCTCGAAAGACATCTGGTTTCGCTTATTTGACAACATAGTTTCGCTTATTTGTCAATTGGTTTCGCTTATGTGACACAAAACTTAGTGGTTTCGCTCATATGTACAGCTAGTTTCGTTTTTGTGGCACTACACATTAAGGTTTCGCTCAAACGGTCAAGTAAGGTTTCGCTCAAACGGTCAAGAGAGGTTTCGCTCAAACTGTCAAGTGGTTTCGCTCCTAGATACTTGGGGTTTCGCTTATAGGGATCAACCTGATTTCGTTTGTGTGTCATATTTCGCTCGAAAGTGAACTATTTCGTGTCGGAATCATTCCACGTCCATCGAGTGTCAGTCTGTTACATTTTATTTGATATTGATTGTACTGATCGTGCTTGCTTGATTATCTGTCCAGTTTGCATCATGGTTGAGGAAATCTACAACACGTTTTTCAATGCGTTCACATCCTAATCATCTGAGGTTGCAAATGTTACACCAAAAACCATCACGAAGGCGATCAACGAGAACATCAAGCATGATAACTTTTATGGAACGCAATCAAAACCACCAACTCTTGAAAGCATTGAGGATTATGCATGGTGCAAAGAAAGATTCATTAACTGGGCAAAAGCATATGCACATGAGAGCTGGTTCTGCTTAGAGTTTCGATACGATAGGCCAAAAGATGACAAAAACGAAGATCTACCATTCAAGAGATTTTTCAGAGAAGAAAAATCTGAGTTTGCAGCTGAACAGTGAATGGTTGCTTTGATCCAGACAGCAATCAGAAATGATATATTTGCCTTGCTTACGATGGATCCTCAAAATCAGTCTGGGAAGCTTTAAGAGTTAAAGCTGAGGGGGGAAAAAGATTAGAAAAAATAAAATTGCTTTACTAAAAAAAGAATTTGATCTGTTTGATAATATAAAAGGAGAAACAGTGAGACAAATGATTGAGAGATTCTGTGATCTTAAAATAGAACTTGAACGCTTTAAAATTGATAAAACGAGAGAGGAACTTATTGATAAAGTCATTGAAGCGTTACCACGAGCTGATCAGTGGCAAACATTTGTTTTTATCTTAAAAAATGATGCTTCTTATGACAATATTGCTCTTGATTCTTTGTTTGAAAAGATTGAAAGTCATGATCTGGAGTTACAAAAGCAAAGCAAGATGACTGGTTCTTCACATCAATAGAATGTGGGCTTGTATTACAAAGGCAGTGTACCTTCTGATAAAGGCGTTGGTTCACCAAAAACAGCATTTAGTGGTGAGAAGATGATAGAACCACAAACAGCGTCGACAAGTCATCATTCTGGATATCATTCATCTTCAAAGTCAAGTTTTGATGAAACTGAAGAGATTCTGTGCAACATTGCTCTCAAATTGAAGAATTCTCCTGCAATGCGCATCAATGCAGCAAAACAGCAAATGAGTTTTCTTGCATCGGTTCGGGAGTCATATGAAGGTCTTGTAGCTGGCAAAATTGGAAACTCTGAGTTGACCAAAGAAGACTACGACCAGATTGATCCAGAAGAGATGGAACTCATTGACATCCGTTGGTGTTTAGCTAGTTGCATTCGCAGAGCTCAGAGGTATATGGAGATTACCGGAAAACAATCGCTTGGAGGTGCGTCAACAAAGCTTGGATTCGACAAATCCAAAGTGACCTGCTTCAGATGCAAGTAAAAAGGTCATTTCAAAAGAGAATGCAGAAACTCTGAAGTTGCTGAAGGAAATGAACGTCCTTTCAACGATGACTATTATCGAAAGGCAATATACCATCGAAGCAGAGAAGAGCCGAAGTTGATTGAAGATAAACCAAAAGAAACTTCAAGAGCTTATGCTGTTATTTACGAGGATGCTGGTTTTGACTGGAGCGCAGTTCTTCCAGATGAAGATCGTCCTGTAACAGCTCATGGTAGAAAAACAACAAAGGCCCGGCATCATGTTCTTGTTGCTGAAATTCAAGATGAAAACAAAGACAAAGACACTGCTGAAATCCGTGAAGAAAAAGTTGAGATCAAAGAGAAAACTCGAGAAGAAATCTTGAGTGAGAAGACTTACAAAGAAAGAAATGTGGTCTACAACAGAATGGACGACATGCAGGAAGAGTATGAAAATGTTGTCAGCAGTCAAAGATGGGATAAGAAGAGAGAATGTTACTACAACAGAGAAGGAGAACCGTTTGTTCCAATGAAAGACATAATTTTTGATGATGTTCTTCTCATAGTCCCAATGAGAGCCGAATATTATCGAAATGTGATGAAAGATGACACATATGCTAAAAGGCTTGAAAAGGAGATCAGATATGCCATGCTATCATGTCTGAGAAAAAGGGATGAAGAGAGAATGAAGAAGAATGTTGAACAGATGGTGAACGATTTGAAAAAGGTTGCTGAAGAGGTTAAAACAGAAATTGTTGAAACTGAAGTTGTAAAAGAAATCAAAAGTGAAGAAGTTGAGGTGAATGAAGAGGTTAAGGAAGCTGTGACTGAAGAAGAGCTGAGTGATGAAGAGGTGCAGAAAGAAGAAAAGAATGTGAATTTGGAAGCTTGTGATGTTGGTGATGAAGTTAGTGTTGAAAAAACACTGAATGATGCTGATCATATGGAGACAAAAGCTGCTAAAAACACTGGAGTGCCAATCACTGAGGTAAATTCTGATTCTGAAAACTTAAAACTGATTGAACAGTGCAAGAAATGCATGGAACCATGCAGAGCTTGTACTGAAAAAGATGTGCAATTCAGAACAAGAGATCTTGAATTCACAAAAATCGAAAACATTTTCAAAGAAAAATGCAAAGAAATGTTAGAAAAAGAAAAAGTTTTTAAAGAAAATGATGAAAAACTTTCCGAAAAATGTAAAAAGATAGAAAAAGAAAATGAAGTTTTGAAAGAAGATGTTTTGAAAATGAAAAATAAATGCGAACAAAAAGAAATTGCTTGTCAAGAAATGAAAAAGGAATATGACTCAATGAAATTATCATATCATGTTATAAAAGAGTCATATGATAAAGTAAAAGATGAAATGAAATATGCTCAATCTAGAATGAATTATCTTTCTAAAACAACCAAAGAGCTTAAACGAATGTATGCTATAAAACAAGATGTTGTTAATTCCTATATTGAAGATGTTGCTAAGCTAAAGCGACAGATTGCTGATTTAGAACAGGATAACAACAAGTTAAAAAGTTACCACGTGTCGTCATATGTGCTTGAACGAATTTTCAATATAAAACCGGGTGATGGTGAGTCTGAGCAGAACAAGAAAGGCATTGGCTCAGAGTTTCATCAAGTTCCACCACCGAAAAAATTTGCATTTTATGATGAGGAAAAGGTCGAAAAAGCTTTCAACATGGTAGATCAATTGCCAGACAACATAGACATAACCTATTCCAAATCTGATGATTCTCATGATTCAGAGGTGGTAGGTAAAGTCGTTGAAAGTGTGTTGAAAGAAGAGTCGGTTGATACAGGTAAACCTGAATCACAGGATGAAGATGAAGGAAATCTTCATGATGCATATCTGAAAAACATAAAATCCGGGAAAAATTTGAATGATGATTCAAAGGGATTGGTTTATACCATGATTGGATCGGACAAATTATTCTTAGATGTTGTATTCCCGATTCAGAATGTGATTTCAGAAAAAGTTGACAAAGTTTTCAAAATGGTTGAGATTGAGAAGTCTGAGATTTCAAAGTTTGTTGGTAAGAGTCATAAAGGTTCGTATAACAAACCTGGTTTAAAAAAGAAAAACATGAAGGCTGGGTTGGGTTATAAGAAGAAACAGAATCGAAAGAAAAATGAAAATTATCAGGCTAAAATGAGTTTTGTTCAAGGAAACAGTTTAGCTGAAGAGAAAGAACTTAAAACTGGACGACAGTCTAATGCTGAATTTGAGGCACAAAAGAGAAAGCAACAACCACAGGTCAAAGATGTGTCCATGAGAACATGTTTCAAATGTGATCAAAAAGGACATCTTGCACGAAAGTGTCCAAATCTAAAACTTGTGGATGTTGACAACAAGAAGATTGATTCTGAGAAAAAAAATCTGAGAATGTGAGACAAAGGTCAACCAGATTTGATTCAAAACAAACTTGGAAGTACAACACAAACAAGTTTTCTTCGAATCAAAATTGGAAATCAAACTCAAACAGGTTTGATTCTAGACAAACCTGGAATTCTCACACACCCAGATTCAGAACAACACAAAGTTGGAAAACATCAGTTGATATGACAAAACCCCAAGAGTTTTGGAAACCAAAAGTTGTTGTTCAAAACCAAAGTGTTAAAAAAGATTCACATTTTTACAAACGTGGTACACCGAAAGGTCAAACATGGAGTGTTAAGAAACATGTTGATTTGGGAAAAGATGAGAAAGCTGAAGTTAAAATTGAGAAAGTTTTTGTGAAAAATGACAATGAATTTCCAGCATTAAATGAAAATTATTGTGTTGAAATGCCTAAGGTCCAACAGACCTGGGCTAAATTGTTCAAGTAATTCAATTAGTTGAATGTGCAGGTGCTCAAGAATACTGAAGATTGTGAAATTGAAAGTTGGAGCAGCCTGGCACATGAAGAGGAAGCAGAGGCTGCTGGACTCTGTGTTGGTTGAAACAGGGAGTTTATATGTTTTTCTGTACATAAATAAACAATATTTTTAAAACCTTAAAAATTTGAAAAATTAAAAACCAAAAATATGTTTGTTTTTAATTTTTGTCAAAAATAGAAAATTTCAAAAATATGAGTTGATTGAATACGCCGAAACTCTCACGGCTGAACAAATATGATTACATTCACCAGATTGAAAAACGGTTTTCAAACTGTAAAAATCAATGTGTTGTAAATCATGGGGGTACCTTATGTTAGTTTTTCTGCTAATTGTGCTAAATAGTATGTTATGTTTTCTGTAATTCGGTACACGAGAAGCAGAACATGGATGGCGAGACAAAGCTATCAGTATCGTGTTGTCAAATTTCCTTTAATGGTTTTGCATTTTAGGGGGAGAAAAATTGTCAGAAAATAAAAAAACATTAGAAAATTTGAAAACGCCAAAAACATGATAAAATTCAAAAATTTGAGTTTTGCGTAAAAAGTGGAAATGATAGTATCAGTAGACAGTTACAGTATGCTAAAGAAATGTAATGATTAAATAGCGTTAAACAGTCTCACTGATGATATGTCGATAGGTTTTTATACATTTAGTAAATTTTAATCCTAAATTCAAACACTTGCTTATTTTGTGGGGAACACTACTTGGATATATAGGAAACCCCTGAAATCTCGTTTGAAAGGTCCCTTATTCTGAGATACTAGATCTTTATACTCAGTGATATCTGGGGTATTATTCTGGGACTTCTGCTGTATGGAAGTACTGACCTAGTCCCTGAATAGTACTTTCTGCAAATGCTTGAAATATAGCATCGCCCTCAGCAAGCTGATGAAACAATAAAATTGATAGTCGCTGCTGTTGTAACTAAAAGATCCTCTAAAGGGGACACACCGAAAAGTCGAAGCCGTCATCTCTCTGCGTATACAGAAGTATCGACCTGAGCTCTCACGGCCCTCGCATCTAACCCCTGACAGATATCATCTGTGGTATACTCACCTGTAAGACTGAATATTGGGATCTGGATACGGGAGTATATTCAAGAGGTGGGACACAGGAATGAGTTTAAGTTCTTAAAACATCTAATTCGTATCCTGAATCAGTTGAAATTTGTATGAAAATTTAAGTGGATCAGTATATCGACAATCTAAGTGAATTGTTCAATTCTTAATGTGTAATTAAGCTCAACGGTACTTGTGACTTGTTAAAAACTGATATGATCCTCTGACGCATACTCAAACAAAAATATTGTCTGTAAATATGTTTGTACATATTTCTTTACTGCTTTATATTTTCAGAAAAATACAAAAAGATTTTTGATTCTGCTTTATTTTCGACCACCGATGTCTGAAATGCTGAGTTTCAAAATCTACGTAAGTTGATTGTGTTGCTGAAAATAAAACAAGTTCATTAATTTGATACTTGAATTAAAATCAAAAATTTCAAAAACAGTTTATGATATCTCCAAGGTCATTAGTTTGGACTTGGAAGATTAACTGTGAGGGAGTTGGATTCTTTAACATTGCCATATCTGTAAAGTTTGTTGATAGGGGAAGTGGTTTAGAGAAGGTAATTGCTAATACGAAAACATTGTATTTATGAATGTTTGAGTGGTTGCAGATAGTCCAGACTACGATCCCGAGAGCAGAGTCTAAGGGGGAGTCTGAAGACAAGCATGAAGCAAAGAGAAGCTTGTAGAAGGAAAGCTAGGCATCGATCCCCAAGCACGGAAGCTTGATGAAAGGGGGAGTCTGAAGCTGATAGAAGAAGAGAAAGATTGAAGGATGCTTATAGTGTTACAACTTGAAAGAATAGGCAGAATGATCAAGACTGAAGATGTGTCATATTGAAGATTAGTCACTGAAGACTTCGTCAATATTCGAGGGGGAGTCTGTTAGTGCATTACGTCTATTGACTTCGTCTTGTATCATGTATTAGAATAGGATAGAATAGGATATCCAGTGCACGAGGTTCGAGAAACGAAATTGAGAATTTAAGGATGTAGTTTCGCTCATATGGACATGTCCATATAAGCGAAACCATAACAACAGTTTCGCTCATATGGACTGTCCATATAAGCGAAACCCTGTGTAGTATATATAGTGCACTTGTTCATTTATTTGGTATATCGCGACCTTCGGAAGTGTAATGAAGTGCTGCCAAAATCTGTCCAGGTTGTAATCATTGTTAAATGCAATATAAGTGACAGATATTAGAGTATCAAGCTGTTTACGCGTCTAGTTCTCTGATTCCGCCTTTGAACCGGACTGAAAGCTCTTCTGATCGACTCAGTCGGGTCAAACAACGATCCTACAACGTCTTTCTCGTTCGATTCTTCTTTCCTCAGCTCTTTTTACTTCTATTTCATTGAAGGCAACATGAACATCCATCTTTAGGTGACTCTCCATTACAGAGTATAGCATATGTAGTTGTTCATCTTTCACCACTTTATCTGCTTTCATGGCTTCCATTTCTAACTTCATTGCCTTCATTTCGTTTGATGTAGCTTCACTCATTTCACTGAGAAGCTGATTAAGCGTCTGATTCACATCTTCCAAGTATTTTTTCTTCACATTCAATGAAGATATTTCTGCTGTCAACAGTTCAAACACTTTTGAATTATCAGGAGCCTCATTCTTTATTATGTTCATTGCTTCCTCTTGTTCTATCAACACCGCTCTGACTTGATCATGAGCTTTCATCAATTGATCAACCTTTTTCTTTAGAATGTCATGCTCTGCTTCAGTTTTAGCTTTGTCTTTTTCTAACTTGTTGACCTTTTGTAACAATTCTTTAACCGCTTCATTGTTGAACATATCATAGTCGTCTTCAGGAATGTCTTCTGTGTAAATCCCCGTTGCTTCTGCAAGACCTTCAAATATTTAATCAAACTTTGTATCTTTTAGATGTGATGATTCTAGTTTATCTTGTGGAGGTGGACGTGGAGTAGCAGCTTTCAACCCAATGATTTCAACATAGTCATCATCACCTCCTGTTCTTTTATGAGCTTTCACCACAGGTTCTTCAGTACTATGTACTTCAGGTTCTTTTGGAGTTTCAACACTTTGAGCCTTTTCTGTTTCAAGAACCTTTGACTTCTGAAGATGTTTTTCTTTCTTTCCACCTTTGTCTTTTGGAGATTTAGCACCAGATTTTCTTGTTCTAACATTTCTTGGAATAACTCCAGCTTGAACTGCTTTTCTTTTCTTTAATTGTTTCTTTGGTTCATCTGGTTCATAAGACGAATCTTCATCATCAGATGTTTTCTTTTTCTTTAAAGGCTTCTTCTTTAGCAGAGCTTTCCCTCTCCCAAGAGTTGTTCGATCCAATTCTGATTCTGATTGAGTTGTTTCAGAATCATCTTCACTTGAGCTATCTTGATCCTCAGGTTCAGCAGTTGTGACATTTTTAGCTTGAGCACTCGATCCCTGAACTTTTTGAGCTGTTGCTTCTTCATTTTTCTGCAGATTGCTTTCAAACGATTGATTCAAGAGATCAATTCCTTGCTCAATAGCTACAGGTGGCTCCAGGACAGTTTCATCTATCAGTCTTTGTTGCGGTTCTCCAGAAGACCCTACAAAACAAATATTGACAGATCTATTAGAAACTTTTATCACACAAAAATTTTAATTTCCTTAAGACTCCCCCTTTCACTATACCCTTTTCTCCATCCTTTGGAATAGAAACAACAGGGGACGACTTTGGTGTTCTCTTTCTTTTCCCATCTCTTACACACCACCATCTTGTTTTCTTTTCAACCATCTCACTCATCTTTGCATCTTCATTATCAGAATCACTTTTCTCATGTCTCCATTTGTCATTCTTAGGAGCAACATACTCTGGATTCTTGATTTTGCATATCATTTGTTTCGTTTTTGGATCATTTTCTTTGGTGATTCTAGCAATGGTCTCAGTGGTTATGTTTCTCACATCCATAATGTCACTTTTATTCTTTGGAAGATCTTTGAGCTTATCATTTATCAACATCATAATGAATCTTGGATACATGATATACCTGTCACCTTTATCCTGGCAGTTCTCCTTCATATACTCAAAAATCACTTGTGAAATGTTGTAACGTCTGTTTAGTACCAAACTAGTGACTATGTTCATGATGTAATCAGATACTTCATCATATGCTCCTTTCCTGTGTGACAATGAATGTACCATGCAATGCATCAAGTATCTGTAAGCCTTTGAGAAACTTGTCTTAGTCATCTTTCCATTAATATGACCATAAAATCCCATTCTGCACCACATTCCTTTAGCAAGACGTTCAGACATGAATGTTGGATCATCGTCAGAATCTATCAAGTCTAGAACTCTTCTAATGTCTCCAACACCAAACTTAAATTCAACATCTATGTCTTTTCCCGTTTGGTCCTTCTTTCTTAATACTGAGTGTATCATCTTGTCAGATTCTTCATATCTAGCTGTGTTCTAGAAGGCTCTTACATGAGATTCATATATAGCGGTTCTGTCAGACAAAGCCTTCGCAATTCTGATTTCTCTTAAAAATTTGGCCATTTTTTCAACCACCGTATTCTCCGTGTTAGCCTCATCAATCACGCAGTATACATTGTGAGCCTTATCCGTATCCTTTCCTCTTCCCTGTAAATATATGCATTATTAATCACTAGTCGTTTACCCGCGCGATGCGGCGGGAAACATATTACTTAGGTTGGTGAGTTTAGGGCTATGTACGAGGTAGTTCGGTTTTGAGCCATAACCAAAACCAAATTCGCGATGCAACGGAAAACAAAATCCAGGATTAAATTTCACTATCACACATCGATGCACGTAAAAGCGTTAGATCTACACAAAAGGAACTCAGAAACACATACTCGTCCATCAGAATCGTAACAATCCGACGCAAGAATTTTTTTAGGTTTTTGAGGGGGTGGGGGTTTTTTTGGTGAGGTATAGTTTTTTTTTTCTTTGCCGGGGGGGGGGGGGTTACTTTTTTTTTTAGGTTTTTGGGGGGTGGGGGTGGGGATTTACAATAGGATACTCGTTACCATTAGTTTATCAGTCGTCTCGTGATATATTGTATAGTACTTAAGTTTGTTTTCTTGTTCGTGATATGTTGGCACTCGGTCAAAATGGGCCAGTCGGGTTAGGATGGATGCGCACAAAGCATTTTGAAGACCCATGCAAACATCCACGTTCACATGTTAGATTAGCTTAATTTAATTTTCTAGTAGTTTATTTCTTTTCAATGCATTTTATTTACGTCAATTATTTTCATTTGAAAGCATTTAGTTAATGTAGGAACATGGGTTGTCAGTTATGTTTATCTTTCCTATATGCAATCGTAAGTTCTAAAAGAAGAGGCAGTTTTATGAGTATGAAATTTGTGTGTTAGTTTTCTCATTTGATATTGAGAGCAATTAATTCTTCCATGCTAGTTCAACTTGAATTGTGTTCTTGGAGCCTAGGTGTGTTAGTTTTCTCAATTGATATTGAGAGCAATTAATTCTTCGATGCTAGTTCAACTTGAATAGTGTTCTTGGATCCTAGATTAGAATCAAGTGGTGTATCTGTATCTTGATTCTCATTTAGTTTGCCTTAATCAATTTCTTGTGTGATGTGTATGTATCAGAAGAGACCGTTAGATCTATCAGTTTTTTGTTTAAAGTTTTAATTTTATAACCGTTACCGAACCGATTGCTATCGTATTTGTTTTGTTGATTCTAGCATCAAACAGTCCATCTTTTCCGGAATTGTTATTAAATATTATGATATTTTACATTTTACAAATATAAAACGAATATATCAATGCATGTCTAGAAAATAGCGTTTATCGATTATGTTACATTACATACATCTATGTTGAGCTTTTAGGTGATGTTATTGTTAACAGAGGACTCAAAAAGCGTTATGGATACAAAATATACATACATCATACACACACATGTATAGGGGTGTGTTTAATACAGAACAAAAGCATGACAAGGATCCAATGGTTTGGGTCTTGTTATTATGTTTCCACTGGAGTTCTGGTCAATCCTCTGGTCAACCTCGGTATAAGAGATTCCTCCTGCCTAATTTTATCAATCCATCTGGCTTTGATTTGGATTTTTTCTATGCTTTGTTTCAAGATCCTAACAAACGAAGGAGTTACTCGGTTACTAAAAAACTCTTCCACCTGTTCTGCCATCTCATCGCTGCTAAACTGAAATTGTGTTTCGAATAATTTCAATCAGATGCATATTTCATGTAGCCGTGTATAGGTCGACTAACGGGTCAAAACAAGCAGGGTTGGGTACAACACTCTTGTATAAATGCGTTAAAAGTGCAACCTCAACTATATCAGTTAATAAAGATCAAGACTACTAACCGGTGTCACTATATCTCTATTGAAACGATGGAACACCATCCCTTGATCCCACCACTTTACAATCACATCCCAGTTCTCCTGAAAAGAGAATACAAACCAGAAAAGTATTTACTGTTCAGCATATAATCAAAAACTGATCATGGGGAAAACAAACTACAATCATATATACACCCTCTTTTCTAAATTGATACCCATTAAGGCAGTTTTAACACTAATTACAGAATACATGTATCAGAAAAATTTTAATTTATGTATGATTTTACGGTTTTAGCCATATCCATGCTGTTTCACGGCCTTCCAAGCTCATCCGTGCAGTTACATATACCGTGTCTTGTTCTCGATTCTGTGAGGATGGATATTAAACAGGGTTACATACTTTTTTGCTGACATAAGCATGATGTTTAAAGAGGTAATTAAGAGAAATACCTCATCATTTAAGATGAGGTCTAACGCCTCTTTGACTATATCTGGGTCCGGAGAAGACGCTATATAACCTGTAGTAGGTCAATCGTCCAGATCAGTGGAAAAAACGAGTATAAATAAAAAAATAAAAAAAAATGCTTACTCAGAGTTCTTGCTTTCTCTTGAACTGCATCGGCTTCTATATATAGCTTTAGAAGAGAATCAAACTCACTTCTGTCAATAGCACTTGAAGTTATCTTCTAATTCATCAGCTACATGTAATTTCTTAATGGCAGCCTATGAGAAATATAAAATATAGTAGAACCTCCTAAATCACTTTATCTAATATACAGTTAGTCAGTTACATCTTTGAGAGAAGAGAATTTGACCATGATAGTAGCAACATCGGTTGCAGTAGGCTTCAAATCCAAAGCTCGACCAAAATGAAGCATGGACATGTCGTATATAAGGCGTTTTTTATATATCTTTCCCATCAATGCATAAACGCTGCTTTCTTGAGGAGCGTATTCTTTATGTGTCCAGTGTGAAGCCACTCTTGTGGTTTGTCAAAAGTAGTGACAGAAAACATGTGGGAAACCTGCAACATGTTTTGTGGCCTGTCAAAAGAAGTGGCGGAAGACAACTGTGCTTGATCCACTTCTTCTTCTGCATTAATTTCCTTGTTTGACAAATTCCAATTTAATCTCTATATAAGAGATTCATCTTGTATCTGTTTATTGTATCACAAAGAAATAAAAACCTCCTAGTTACCGAGAGTGGACGTAGGTCAGAGCCGGACCGAACCACTGTAAATCTTTGTGTTCTTGATTGTGAGCTGAGCATGCGTGTGACTCGTGTTCGTGTGTGTGCTCCGATACTAACAACTGGTATCAGAGCATAAGGCTCTTGATCCATACACACGAACAGAGGTGAAGAAGGAGGAAGTTACTGACCTTGAAATCGCAAACTTGGGTTCCGATTGAACCCAGTTGCCGGTTCATCGCCGCCTGTTCCTCGCCTCCGCGGTCTCCTGACCGCCGCTGCTCGACAATCCCGCCGCCACCGGTTCGTCGCTGCTGCTCTCGCCGGTTGGGCCACCGGAGTCTTTTTTTTTCTTTCATCGAACTCCTATACAAATCAAAGTCTTGATCGATTGAAGACCAGATCGTGTTTTTTTTTCTCTTGGTGAAGAAGAAAGTGTCTGTGTATACAGATTACTTTCTTGAAGAGGATCTATTATTCTATTATTCTTTGGAAGAAGACAAAGACCAAGATAATCACGTGGGTTCTTGTTTAAAGAAAAAAAAATCATCTTTTTTTTTAAGTCCACAAGTTCTTGTTTTTTTACCACATAACCCCTTAACCTTTTAACCAAGATTCCATCACTTCTGTTCAATCGCCATTTAACACACAAAATAGAAAAGTGTGTTTCTGTTTCATTGCTTCCGCTCGTATAATTGCCATTTGCAGTACGAACCTATTGGTTAGTAGTAAATTGGTAATTTGTCCGTTAAGTTTGATGGTAGTGATTATGGGTTTTGGAAAATGCAAATTGAAGACTTGTTGTATCAGAAAAGTTTGCATTTGCCTATGTTGGGTGAACAACCAGATGACATGTACGATGAAGAATGGAAGTTGTTGGATAGACAAGCTTTGGGTGTGGTTAGGCTTTCTTGGGCAAAGAGTGTTGCGTATAACATTGTCAATGAAACAACTACATACGGTGTATTAAAAGCTTTATCCAACATGTACGAGAAACCATCTGCTTCAAACAAGGTGTTTCTCATCCGTCAGTTGGTTAACACCAAGATGAAGGAAGGCATGCCGGTTGCCGCTCACATAAACGAGTTCAATTCGATTATCTCTCGTTTAGCCTCCGTTGAAATAAAGTTTGAAGCTGAAGTACAAGCTTTGCTCCTTTTATCATCTTTGCCCGACAGTTGGTCAGGCACAGTCACAGCCGTTAGTAGCGCATCCGGTACTACAAAGCTAACGTTTGATAGCATTCGTGACTTGATTTTGAATGAAGACATTAGAAGGAGAAGTAATGGAGAATCTTCCAGTTCTAGTTCTCTGTTGCACACAGAAAATAGAGGAAGAAGGAATGACAGAGGGCATAATCGAGGAAGGTCAAAGTCTAGAAGAAGGGGACAGTCAAAGAACAGAAAAGACATTGAATGTTGGAACTGCAAAGAAAAAGGTCACTTTAGAAGCCAATGTACAAAACCAGCTACAAAGAAAGAAGTAAACAGTGTATGCTCGGAAGAATTAGGTGATGCTCTCATCTGTTCTGTTGAAGATTCAGTTGAATCTTGGATTATGGATTCGGGTGCTTCTTTCCATGCTATCTCATGCCCAGATATGGTCAAGAATCTACGAACAGGTAACTTTGGTAAAGTTCGTTTAGTAGATGATCAAATGCTTGATATTACAGGTATTGGAGATGTAGACTTGAAGACCTCATTAGGAACTATATGGACATTGAAAAATGTCAGGGTTATTCCTAACTTGAGAAGAAAGTTGATTTCAGTTGGTAAATTGGATGATGAAGGGTTTAATGTTCACTTTGGGGGTGGACAATGGAAAGTGATCAAAGGCAATTTATTGATTGCCAAAGGAAAGAAGAAAGGCACTCTATACATGGCAGAAGTTTCTGCTGAATGTGTTCATGCAATGACGCCAGGTCCGAGTCCATCAAATTTATGGCACAACCGACTCGGACACATGAGCGAGAAGGGATTGAAGATGTTGGCTCAGAAAGGAAAGTTTCCAGACTTAAAGAAAGTGGAAACTGAATTTTGTGAACCTTGTGTTCTTGGAAAACAAAAGAGGGTTACTTTTGTAAAGACAGGGAGGACACCGAAAGCTCAGAAGTTGGAGCTTGTTCACTCAGATGTATATGGACCAACTTCAGTTACATCTCTAGGAGGCTCGAGATACTATGTTACCTTCATCGATGATTCAACACGCAAGGTATGGGTATATTTTCTTAAACATAAATCTGGTGTATTTGATGCTTTTAAGATATGGAAATCTGCTGTTGAAAATGAAACTAATTTGAAGGTAAAGTGCTTAAAGTCGGACAATGGTGGTGAATACATAAGCAAGCAGTTCACTGACTATTGTGCAAAGGAAGGGATAAAGATGATCAGGACAGTTCCTGGAACTCCTCAGCAGAATGGTGTAGCTGAGAGAATGAATAGAACTCTAAATGAGAGGGCTAGAAGCATGAGGTTGAATGCCAGAATGCCCAAGACATTCTGGGCTGATGCAGTTAACACTTCAGCCTACTTGATTAACCGTTCACCATCTGTTCCCTTGGGTTTCAAATTGCCAGAAGAAATGTGGCAAGGAAATGAGGTAAGTCTCGAACACTTAAGAGTCTTTGGTTGTAGTGCTTACAATTTGTTAGAAGTTGGTGACTGGGATAAGCTAGAGTCAAAGTCCAAGAAGTGCACATTCATTGGTTATGGGTCAGAAGAAATGGGTTACAGGCTTTGGGATAATGAAGGCAGAAAAGTAATCAGAAGCAAGAATGTCGTCTTCAATGAAAACGAATTGTACAAAGACAGAAACACCAAAGGACTAGAAGTTCAGAAAGAATATGTTGAATTTGAAAGTGGTGAAAAAAGAAAAGAAGCTTCAGTCGACATTCCAGAAAATGAGGATGAGTCAAGCGACAGTGGGAGCTTAGGGGACGATTCTAGTAATGATTCGAAGGAAGAAGAAGCTACTCCTTCAACTCCAAACTCCCCAGAAACACCTCAAGTTCAACCAAGAAGGTCGTCTAGAGCCACTAGACCGCCAAACAGGTACTCACCATCAGTCAACTACATACTTTTGACAGAAAATGGTGAACCCCAGTGTTACTCTGAAGCTATGGGGTTGAAAGATTCATTGCAGTGGGAGCTTGCAATGAAAGATGAAATGAAGTCGCTTGAGAAGAACAAGACCTGGCACTTGATAAAGCTTCCATCTGGGAAGAAGGCTCTTCAGAACAAATGGGTTTTCAGGGTCAAGGATGAACATGACGGTGCCAAGCGGTACAAAGCAAGATTAGTAGTCAAGGGATTCCAACAGAAAGAGGGAATGGATTTCAATGAAATATTCTCTCCAGTGGTGAAGATGACTACCATCAGACTTGTTCTCAGTATTGTAGCAGCAGAAGGCTTGCATCTAGAGCAACTAGATGTCAAGACAGCTTTTCTACATGGTGACCTAGATGAAGACATTTACATGACACAACCAGAAGGTTTTCAGGTTAAAGGCAAAGAAAACTTGGTGTGTAAACTGAAGAAGAGTTTGTATGGTCTGAAACAAGTGCCCAGACAATGGTACTTGAAGTTTGATAACTTCAAGGGAAGAATTGGTTACAAGAGATGTGACAATGACCATTGTTGTTACATCAAGAAGTTTAAGGGTTCTTACATCATTCTACTACTCTATGTAGATGATATGTTGATTGCCGGTTCAGACATGTCAGAGATCAAGAAGTTGAAGAGGCAAATGTCTGAAGAATTCGAAATGAAAGACTTAGGAGCTGCAAACCAAATACTCGGGATGAGTACTTTCAGAAACAAAGATGGTTCTTTGACACTATCTCAAGAGAAATACATTGAGAAAGTGTTAGAGAAATTCAAAATTAAAGATGCCAAGATCAGAAGCACACCTTTGGGAAATCACTTTAAGCTTTCTAAAGTTCAGTCACCCAAATCAGATGAAGACAAAGCAGAAATGGCTAAAGTTCCATATGCATCTGCAGTTGGTAGCCTCATGTATGCAATGGTATGCACGAGACCAGACATTGCTCATGCAGTGGGAGTTGTTAGTCGGTTTATGTCCAATCCGGGGAGAGAACATTGGGAAGCAGTTAAATGGCTGCTAAGATATTTAAAGGGAACTTCAAAAGTGGCATTGCAGTTTAAAGGGAAAGAGGTTATTCTGAAAGGTTTTGCAGATGCTGACCTTGGTGGGTGTAAAGAGTCATTCAAAAGCACCACAGGGTATGTCTTCACAGTGGGAGGCACTGCTGTAAGTTGGATGTCCAAACTTCAGAAAAGTGTTGCCCTATCAACCACAGAAGCGGAGTATATGGCAGTTGCTGAAGCAAGCAAAGAGCTTATTTGGTTTAAGAATTTTCTCAAAGAGCTTGGAAAGGAACAAGTTGATTGTGCACTGTTCTGTGACAATCAAAGTGCAATACACCTTGCAAAGAACCCTGTCTTCCATTCGAAGACGAAACATATACAGTTGAGATATCACTTTATCAGAGATCAAGTCAGTGATGGCACTTTGAAGTTAAAGAAGATCAAAGGAACTGAGAATCCAGCTGATATTTTGACTAAGGTTGTCACCTTAGAGAAGTTGAAGCTTTGCATAGCTTCAACTGGCCTTCAGGATAATTCAGAGAAGGCCGGGTAACTAGGAATGAGTTAAAGTTTCTTAAAGAAATACAGATGCACAGTTGAAGCACAGGTGAAGATTGTTCCGTGGCTTCAAGTGGGAGATTGTTGAGTGTGAAGCCACTCTTGTGGTTTGTCAAAAGTAGTGACAGAAAACATGTGGGAAACCTGCAACATGTTTTGTGGCCTGTCAAAAGAAGTGGCGGAAGACAACTGTGCTTGATCCATTTCTTCTTCTGCATTAATTTCCTTGTTTGACAAATTCCAATTTAATCTCTATATAAGAGATTCATCTTGTATCTGTTTATTGTATCACAAATAAATAAAAACCTCTTAGTTACCAAGAGTGGACGTAGGTCAGAGCCGGACCGAACCACTGTAAATCTTTGTGTTCTTAATTGTGAGCTGAGCGTGCGTGTGACTCGTGTTCGTGTGTGTGCTCCGATCCTAACATTATGTTCTTCTAGAACAACCAAAGCACCATCATAATCCTCCATACTCGCAAGAATATTTGCTTTTTGATACATTGGAAGTTTTTTAGCGCAGTTTCATGGTCTTTCTGTATGCTATAGCAGTTTCCCATTGCACACCTGTCACATTTGTGTTTAAAAAAATAAATAAATTGCAGCAAAAAATACATATACAGAGCATCCTTCGGTCCTTCCTATTTTTAGAGATTTAAAAAACTTAAAAGTACTTACCATGACTGCAGGGCTAAGCGGTCTGTTGATATTAGCTCCTGTGCCAAATTACTCAGCCTCGTATGCTCCTTTAGGTGCTACAACATATAAGACAAAAGATTATAAAAAACTAACTCGACATGAACAGTAGTCTCAATCGTTGATTGAATAAGAAATGCAATGTTTAACTTATAAAACGTACATATAAAACAGTAGAATAGACATCCATTCCTTCTAAGCTATAAGGAGAAGCCAAACGAGCATTGCTAAAGGCACGCTCGGCTTCTATATAATCAACCAGTTCAAAATGAGCTTTTCCAACCTGCACTCAAAATTACCATATTGCCAGTTCAAGAAAATGAAAACCAGGTCTTCGCTAAACAAGAAGTTGAAAACAAATGTATACCTGAGAGAGCACCCAGGCTGTGTTATAATGCTTAAGAGGAAGTTGCTGAAATACGTCAAGAGCGTCCTGTTTTTTTTAAAAGGCGATAATCAGCAAAGTGAATAACCAGAAAACTAACAAAAGTTCAATAATAGTATAATACTTCAACAGTCAGTTTTTCACAAAAGGCCATTGTTCGGTAGGTTGTGGCGTTGCTGTGCACAATATTTCTTGTCGAGACCGATCTGGCGTAGTGTAGTGGTCCAGCCAAAATTTTGGAAGAGGGACTATCCGTGTACAGTGTACTTTACTCTTTAATTATTTGAACAGTTGTAACTCAAGCTTTCGGTATATGTTTTCTAAAACAAGCATTTGTATGGTAAAAGTTAACTTCCAGGTTCACGTACCTTTTCATTTTTTAAAATGGCATTAGGGTCAGTCATGACAAACCACCCGAGCCGCCAACCTGGCACTATCCATCTTTTTGAAAAGACCCGAGTATAAGAACAGGCACCATGGACCCAGAAACACCCATTGGCACAAATGGGTTTGCTCCAAATGCTAAATGGCCATAAACTTATCTGCTATAACAACAATCTTATGCTTCTTGGCAGTTTCAACAATCTACTTACATAAAAACAATTAAACCCATATTAGCACCTCTAATCTAACATGTGAACGTGGATGTTTGCATGGGTCTTCAACATGCTTTGTGCGCATCCATCCTAACCCGACTGGCCCATTTTGACTGAGTGCCAACATATCACGAACAAGAAAACAAACTTAAGTACTATACAATATATCACGGGACAACTGATAATGTTCCACCATTTTCAAAATCCTCCAATGCCAAATATCTGTAATAAAACATAAAATCCATACGTAGATTACCAAGTAGGAAATTTTATACTCAAGTATAAAGAATTGTGATGAAATTCATACTCTTGACCACAAAGCGTGTGAGCATAGGTGAATCTTGAATTTAGTTGTACTTCCCGACTGATAAATTCAGCCAGTTTGAGAAATACGCATTTGAATCTATGACAATTTTATGAGTTTTAGATGATGAAATCATAATCATAAGTAGATAAACAAATGAATAAACTAAAAAAAAGAAAAAAAGTAAGGATTCTGATGAGTTTTGAAGATCAAACCTTCATCCAAGATTCAATTTTTCTTGGAAATCCAAGTCACAAAATGAGCCAAATTGAGAAATAAGTGGTTGTTTAAAAAGCTCGTGGCTCATAGCTCAGTCGAAAAAGCTAGCTAAAAAACTCGATTTAAACGACCTCAGCCGAGCCGGCTCATTTTGTAACCGAGTCGAGCCATTGTTGGCTCACTCTTGGGCTCGTTTAACTTCGAGCTCCAGCTGTGAAGGTCAAAACTTCATCCAAGATTCTGTTTAAACCAAGTGACCAATTGAACTAAATTGATATTCTGTTTCTTCAAATTAAAAAATACCCATTTGAATCTATGAAAGTCTTATGAACTTCAGATAACAAAATCATAATCATAAATTATAAGATATTTAAAAATGGAAAATAATGAACTGCATCCAAGATTCTGTTTCTTGGAAACAACAAACTGACCCAACTTGAAAATACCCATTTGAATCTAATCAATTTATTACAGTTTTCATAAACTAAAACAAAAAATAAAATAAAAAGCAAGAAAAAAATGAACTATGAAGGTACCTTAATACAAGGCTACAAGAAAACACCAGAATTATGGTGTTAATGGCATCATTAGCTCTATCCCATAGGATTTCAAGATCCACATACTCTGCCTACAATTAACATTTAACAAAAGTAGAAAAAAAATACAAAAGTTAATAGCGGTTCAAATCTGTTCAACATATGAGTGAATGTAAAAACCTAATAAGCTTACAGTGATAAAATTTCCAACCTGTTCAGCATAGATCTGCACAAGTTATCAAGTTCGTTAACACTTGTAACTCAAAATAAGGAGCAAAAAATGAAACTTCAAAAATGAAACAGCGTGATAACTCTATCGTATCTCGCCATTAGTAGTGAGATTGTAGTGAAGATTTAGGGTTTCGTAGTTGGATTTGGAATTTTAGGTTTGATCGGAGACGAAATATGCAGATACTCGCCATGGAGACAAACCGTAGATCCAGATCTGGAATCGCCAGAGAGAGAGAGAGAGAGAGGAGCAGGAAGCGGCGATTTTGAAATGTTTTGAAATGAATGAAGGTGAAACCCTAATGGTATTCCGTCTTTTTTTAGTAGGTGGGTATAACTGGAAAGTGATGTTTTCTTATGCTTAAAGGACTTGTACATCATGCTTTAGGGGTGTTTTAAGGAAATTTCAATGACCTTAAGAAGTCCTTGGGATATGTATATTATATATAGTATAGATAGTATTGTAAGTCCCGAAAATCGGATCAAACAACGATATCAAACGATCAACAAGGATGGGCGGAATCCAAACTTGATGATCTTCAAGAAATCAAGAACAATATGAAGATTTGAAGATAAAGATTTGTTGAATTGAATGCTTAAACTTGCATACAAGGATTCTTGTCTAATACAAGTTTCTAAAACAAAACAACCAACCAACCATGCTCCTAATTTCTAACTTCTATTTATAGTAAGGGGTTTCCCCCAAAACCTAGGCCCATAATTCCCCCAAAGCCCACTCTAATACCCCCACTTCTAGAACTTGATCCATTAAGCAATTAATCTACTAATCCATAAACCTATAGGGCCTAACAATCTCCCCCTAGGTTTACTGGATTAGTTGTTGAATCCGTCAGGAGGACCACAAGGCAACAGAGCTGGATCAATAAACACATGATTCTTGATTACGATCTTGAACTTCTTTTCCAGCTTAACTTTCAACAGATGTCAGCATACCCGCATCGCTTTGTAGTTGCTCGATCGTCTAATCTTTGCTTGATTTTTGAGCTTGCAAGGATGAGATCTGAGCTTCTTTCAGGGCAGCAACTTGTTCTAACACAATCACTTTTCTTTGCAGCTTCGCTACATCAACAGCTGTATCATCACTATCGCTTTCTTCAATAACTTTCATTTTTTGGGCTACAAAGCGCATGGCTGCTTCATCATGCTCAGAGAAATCGGCACCACTGGAACTTTCTACATTGAACCTAATGCCGCTTGAGCTTTCTGGTTGCAAATGAGTTGTTTCAGGCAGATCCAAATCGAAATTAGAATCAAAATTGAGATCTTGTGTGCTTGTTTCTCGAGTAGCAGCAGTGACTTGTGGATCAGTAGGCATAGTAGGCTCTGGTTCTGAGCTTGGGCCAGTAGAATGAAAATCAGGAGCTGTTTCGGTTCTTCGTTTCTTGTTGGATGCTTCTTCAGCATCATCTGTCGCGTCTTCAATCTCAGGAATAGATACGAAAGGAGGGTTTCCGATACTATCCTTTAATGATTCAATCAGGGCTTGAACATCTTCAGTCGTCATTTACATTGATTCTTGAACGGGTTCCTCAACATTCTTAGACACAATCACTTTTACATCACTGTCGGCGTCAGATTCTTCTTCGTCTGAATCCAGAACTTCTGTTTCTATCTCAGCTTTCTCATCAGCAAGTGTCTGTTGCACATCATGTTCTTCGGCAGCTATGCATTCAAAGGCTTTGGTTTGAAAAGTATAGGAATCTGCAAACCTTGTAATTCGAATAAGTGGTCTGGGAATACAATGAGAGGATCCGAAATGCTTAAGAAAAGAGATTAGCCCGAAAGGTAACTCAAAAGAGAAATGGTTGACAATTTGTAGAGTTTCAGATTTGGGCCTGAGATCAACGAGCAATTCAGAACAGTTGTCTGAATTACATTCGAGAGCAATGGGCCGGATCTGATTCATTTTATCTGAAACAGTGGGCCCCAATCCGAAACAGTGGGCCAGATTATTACTTTAATGTTTTGCATTTTCAAGACAGAAAACATCTTTCTCAAAATCAACGATCCAACCAACCGAGCAACCCCTTTTTGAGCATAGAAATAATCAAAACAAAAGAAATTAATAATAGAAAACTAATGGAGGAGTAATATAGGGAGAACCTGCCATGGGATCAAAATCGTTCTCGAACTGATTAAGGGACACTTTTCAGCTCTTCGTTTACTTAGGCTGGTCCACGCAATTGTTGATATGTTTGTCCTCTTAAATCCACCGCTCAAACTTCAACTTTTTGCTTTGTGATACGCTTTTAGGTAGTTTTATACTGTGACATCTGTGTGTCCCATTCCAAGGCATACCCCCGCGATCAAGGTAAGCACAACAGTTCATCGTAGCAGGTGAGTATACTGAGATCATCCTTTTATTATATTTTTTATTTTTTTTAACGCCAGACTTCCTGGTGAACAGGTCAGTACTTCCGTACAGCAGAGAGACCAAGGAAGATCTGACGAGAGCCCTTTTATTCTATTTTTTTATATTTTTATATATTTTACAATGCCAAACTTCCTGGTGAACAGGTCAGTACTTCCGTACAGCAGAGAGACCAAGGAAGATCTGACAAGGGCTCTTTTAGCAAGATATCCTGACTGTGTCCAAGTCAGTACTTTCGTACAGCAGAGGAACAGCCCTGATATCCTGGATGAATCATCAGCATAAAGACCCGAAACTTCAGATGTTGGCTATCTATCAACGCAGGATTTAAGACCATGAAATCATACACCGTTGGTCTGTTACCCACGAGATGTCCAGTCCATTATGTTTGTATCACGTTTGCTTCTTTTGCTTTTCGAGCGGCAGACCTATCAACACATCACATTGGAGCCTATCCTGTTTAACATTGAAACCTTACGTTTTAACACGAAAGCTCATTTCATTTCCCAAGCAAGTATTTCTCCCCCTCAAACGATGCGTATGTACATATATGTTTTTTTTTTTTTTTTTTTTTTTTTTTGCTTTTCTCCCCCTCAAACTATGCATATGTACATATATGTCCCTCCCCCCCCCCCTAAATTTGTGCATCACACTTTATGCGCAAATTTACTTATTTATTTACATTAGTATAGAAACCTTGGTTTTTTTTTTTTTTTGTCGCTCTGTCAGTGAAAACGCATCATTTTCAAAAGATCTACAAGCACATTGAATCACGAGATGCTGACAGGTTTTGTAAAAAGATCCGCTGAATTAGAAGCAGTGTGGATCAGTTTAAGTTTAAACAATCCTCTGTCAAAGCAATCTCGAATAAAGTGCGCATTGATATCAATGTGCTTGGTTTTAGAGTAAAGGACAGGGTTTTTGATAATCTGGATAACGGCATCATTATCAAAATAAGGAGTAGAGTTTAGATAAGTCAAACCGAAATCCTTGAGCTGGTGTTGTATCCAAAGAACCTGGGAGCCGCAGGCAGCAGATGCTGCAACGCACTTTTCTTCTGCTGCAAAAGTGAGCGGTTGCTTCTTGCACTGCCATGAGATGAGACTGTCCCCCAAGGATGACATCCAGCTGTTGTACACTTCATATCCCTGTTTTGACGAACTTGCAAGCCCAGAAATATTTTCACTTTTCCCAACGAGCGCATTTCGAACTTCTTTATCATCATACGAATATACGAATGGCCTCCAGACGTGCCTCCGGTGCGTGCACCTCATCATAATCCAGACCTTTAACTTGATCGAAGCCTTGAATTGCCAGTCGTGCCTTGTTCCTCACTATCATGCTGATGACATCTTGTTTGGATCTGAATAGGCATGTGTTGATGTCGCCCGATTTGCTGCGAGTTTGTACACCAACAGCTACTGGGCCAATTATATTTGTGATTTAGAAACTTCTTGATGCTATTCCAGATTGCTCCCCCTCATTTGGTGCAGTAGCGTTGTTGATCACCGGTGGATCTACAGTGCAATCTGAGGGAATTGCTCCCAGAAACAGAGAAGTTCCTTGAATGTTTGAGAGTCCTGAGGAGACTTCAGTGTTACGGATTGCACCATCAGGGATAGCTATAGCAGGTTCAGAAATCGGCTTCTGAAAAGTCGAAGAAAGAAGTTGAGAGCCACTCTTGGTGAAGAGAACCTCCATTCTTTTGTCGCACATCAGAGATGCGCTCAAAAGGTTGTGCTTCAGTTCAGGGACATAATTGACGTCTGAGAAGATGAGAACTTCGTTTTTGATAATGCCCTTCATGATTATTCTTCCAGTTTCCCCTCCCGCGAAGTTGACAAATCCACCATCGAATATTTTTTTTGTTATTCAACTGGGATAAGTCTTCTATCACGTGTCTGGAACAACTACTATCGATAAACCAAAGTCTAACGATTGCCCTCCATAGCCGTTCCTGCACACTTAGCGAGATTAATTAGAAACTGGAACCCAGGCCATTGTTGACCTGAGTTGACCATCGCTATCTGTGTATGAAACCAAACGAAAAATCATATAACTCTTAACATCGCCGATGGTTTTTGGCGATGGAGTCGATGTTGATGGTTGCGAACACGGAGACTGGGATCCAACAGGAGTTTTAGGTTTCCAATTCCTAGTGTCTGAAACACTTTCATTTGATGGAAAAACTTTTGTTTTTCTTTGAAACCTGTTTATATTTGAAAATTTTTGATTTTCCTGTTTGGCAAGATTCCAGTCTCTATCAGAAGGCCTTGCTTTGGGAGGACCATTTTTGGTCAAGTGAGAGTGCATAGCCTTCTGATGGTACATGCTCCTAGAGTAGTAGGGATGATGAACACAATTTCTTGCAATGTGTCCCGGAATTCCACAATTAAAACATGTCTGCCTTTTTGAGAAAAAGACATCTAGTTCAGCTTGTGTTATTCTCGAGAACTGATCACGTCTTTTCCTTTCATTTGACGCTGAGTGCTTTCGAGGATGCTTGATCTTGGATGAACCCGGCTCATAGTTGTCAGCAAGAGAGTAAGTATCCGCAACTTTACCCTTTAATTTTGGTTCTGTTTGCTTGAGATTTGAGTTTTCCCTTTTAACATTCTTTCTCTTTGGCCTTTTGTTTCTACGTGACCGCTTCCTTTTGAAGGGAACAGATTCAGTTGATTTTGATTTGTTAAGGTCACCTTTGGGATCAACAGTTGAACTGTCTGTGGAAGTGACTTTCACAGATCCCTTTTCCTCAGAGACCATGTTTTCAGGAGTATCCACAGAGAAAGTTTCCACAATAATTTCTTCTACAGTTTCATCATCAGATTCAACTGTGGTATCAATTTCCATGGATTCCTTCTCCATAGGTTTCATGTTTCCATGGGTTTCTGCAGAATTGGACTCTATGGATGTCTCTTCTTCAGTCTGATCAACCTTTGAGTTCTCGACATTAGACGATTCCGGTAATTCAGATGATGAGCAGTTTGTGTCTAACATATTTTGACTGTCTTCTTTCGCAATGCTGCTAGATTCTGATTGTTCATCACAATCGGAACCACTTGAAGATTTGAGCTCATTATCTGAGATTCCTGAATCCTCTGTTTGACCGCCAAGATCGTCAGATGATACCTGTTCAGCAATAATTTCTTCATTATCACAAACAAAATCATCAAATTTTTTATCATTGCAGGGAGCTTCTGATGTATTATTCGATGTTTCAGGCATACAATCACAATTTCCTGAATCATCAGAATTGATTTCTGAGTTACTTGAAACAGATGTCTCAGGTTCCTCTGTTAACACATCAGGCTCTCCTGTCAAAACATCTTCAACATGTTCAACATGGTCATTTTTATCACAAGCATAATCTAGAATAATAGCACCAGATTCATCAGTCTTAGTGGGAACAACCCAAGTCTCAGCAAACCAAGAAAAAACACAATTCCAAGCATAAAGGCCATCTTTATCAGAAATAACATTATTAGCAACACGTTGATGTGATTCATCATCCTCTATAGACTTCTCTTCTGTTCTTACTGACTCTGCACATGAACTAGAACAATTAGTATTTTCAACAGAATCAGAATTTTGCGAACTTTCCTTCATCTCTTCTGCGGATGTGTTAACTGGTTCCGTTTTTGTTTCAGTTTCGGCTTCTGTATTAGTCACTGTTTCATTTATCTGATCGGACTTATCTGCTGATTTATTTTGGACATTTTCATTTTTGACAAAACTCATTGGTTTTTTAAAATCAGCATGGGGATTCTTTTTAAACTTAGATGGATCATATTCAACATAATCACTAGGTTTGCCATACATCATAGTATCATAATTTTCCATCTCCTGCTCAGTGATTGGCAATCTAGAATAATTATGATTGTATGGTGGCGGAACCTGTTTATACCCCAAACCCTTTCCCTTGTTTTCTTGATAAGCAAGTTGCACATTACACAGATTTTGAACTGTGGCACTGGAAGTGTTAAACCTTTTGATGTTTAACTCGTTCTGTTTGTACTTTCCAGTGAGGAGCTCTAGCTCACCCTTCACAGAGTCACATTCAAGAGTTTTAACTGTGAGTCTATGTTTGTAGTCGTGAACCCAACATTGCTGTTGATTCACGTCTCTGTGAAGCTGAGCTATGTCCTTCTTAAGTGCCTCAATCTTTTCATAGAGAATTTTATTATTCTCTCGAAGACTGATGTACTTTCCCATCACAGTGTTGTAATCAGTGATCAACGCTGAGTTTTGAGATCTCAGAAATGCAACTTTCTTTCGACAATGCTCGGAACATAAAAGAGAGTTTAGCGTTTCAGAAAATGATCTCGGTTCTTCAGTCTGGACCACTTTATCGGGATGAGAGCCTGTTGAATGTGGGGTCTTCTCATCAGATGATGCAGTAGTCACAGTCGAAGATGAGGGAATCTGAGCAGTCCTGAGATTGGTAACAAGTGGTGAATCAGTAACAGCCTTCTCACGGTTAGACATAGATGATGACGTGCTAGAGAGATTTTGACTCCTTTGCTTGTCCTCCTGGACATATTCATTGACTAAGGAGATCACATCTTTTGTTTCCGTTGTAGCATGATTGAATGTTCCCATGATAACTGCAACACGATAATCCCATGTCTTGCTACGTGGCAAACCGTACAGAAAAGCCCAGTTAATCCTACCACGTGTCACATTTAATCCGCTCTTCTCGATTTCATAAAGCAGCTGCGTAAACCTTCTAATCACGTCTTCTACGGTTTCACCCTCAATGTAACCGAACTCATCGAGTTGTTTCCAGACCAACTCACGTTGAGAAACGCTGCTTGGAGAATTCATTGTTGAACCAAGCAATAACCCGGAAACTTGCTAACTTAAGCACGTCGCAAACGTACGAACCGATGTCCTTTACTGCACCTCAAAAACTTGTCAAAACTAATCGAAACGAACAACCCCCCCCCCCCCACCTTTTTTTTATTTTATAACCTTTATTTTTAATATTTTAATTTTTTTTAATTTATAAAGTATAATAAATTTTAAAAACTAATATTTTATATATAAAACATTTTAAATTTAAATTAATAAACTATTTATAATATTATAATTATATATATTTAAGATTTATATTAAACGAAAATCTAATTACTATTAATATTATAATTATAATTAATAACTGAGTAATGATTACCTAATAATTAAGCTATTTTTATTAATATTATATTATTATTTACTTAAAATCCTAAACGACAAAAGAGATGTCGTTTCTCAGGTTTCTGGCTTCTTCGACGTTCAAACAAAATCCCGAAACCCTAAAATAACTTTCAGCCGCCGTCTTCCTCTTCGTGATAATGCCGGAGATATTCGGAGGAGGCCGTCGGAGAAGATTGACGGAGAAGATGAACGGAGTGTGTCGGAGGAGTGATCGGAGAACGGCGGAGATGGAGAAGTGTGAAACGGTGGTGTTTGTGATGATCGTCGGAGAGGGTGATGGTGAACGATGATGGCGGAGGTGGGATGTTGCAGGTACGTTGGAGATGCAGGCTGAAGATGATGGCAAAACTGAAGAAACAAGGAGCTGTGGACAGTACCGGAGAAGATGGTTGACGATGATGGTGAAGAACGGTGAGAATTGTGATGATGTGGTAGACCAGAGGTGGAGGTGAAGGAGATGGAGACCGGAGATTATGGTGAACGGAGTTGGTGTGGTCGTCAGCGATTGACGACGGAGATGTTTGAACGGGATGATGTTAATGATGATGATGATGACAATGAAAGATGAACGACGGAGATGAAGAACGATGATGTTGCAGGTGAAGTGGTGATCGTTTATTTGTTGATGATGGTGTGTTATGAAGATGTGATTTCGGATTGTTACGGACGTAGAAAGATGAAGATGAACTATGATGATGAGTGTTTCGGAATAGATGATATGATTCCGGATGAAAAAGGTTATTTCGGATGCGAAGTTGTTTGATTGCGGACGATTGCGGATTGAGTGTTTATGAATGATTTCGGATGAAATGAGAAGACAAAGGAGATGAACGGAATGGATGATATGTGAATCGTTGTTTGGTTGCGGATGATTGCGGATGATGTCGGATAAGGTTGTTTGTATCTTGAATGAAGTATTGTATGATTGCGGATGATTGCACATGCTAAGGTTGTCTGATTACGGATGATTGCGGATTGTGAGCTAAAGATGAGTTTTATCCGAGTCGGATGACAATTTAATGAATGTCACATGTAGTTGTCAGGATGTGAGATAATGTACGATGTTTGATGTCGGCTGCTAATGATAACATATTATTAATGATGATGGCAGATGAATGATATTCAAAATTGTGATGATGATGAAAGATGAACTGTAGACTTATGATGATGATAAAAGGATGATATTTTATAAGATGTAAAGATTTGATGATTTTTAACAATTTCTAACTGAAACACCGAACCGAAATATGATGATTTTTGGAAGAACGCGAAGAACACGATGAAGATCACGAAGAACACGATGAAGATCTTCAATACAAAATCAGAATTTCTTGAGTGTTTTGATATCAAATTGGCTCTGATACCAATTGTAAGTCCCGAAAATCGGATCAAACAACGATATCAAACGATCAACAAGGATGGGCGGAATCCAAACTTGATGATCTTCAAGAAATCAAGAACAACATAAAGATTTGAAGATAAAGATTTGTTGAATTGAATGCATAAACTTGCATACAAGGATTCTTGTCTAATACAAGTTTCTAAAACAAAACACCCAACCAACCATGCTCCTAATTTCTAACTTCTATTTATAGTAAAGGGTTTCCTCCAAAACCTAGGCCCATAATTCCCCCAAAGCCCACTCTAATACCCCCACTTCTAGAACTTGATCCATTAAGCAATTAATCTACTAATCCATAAACCTATAGGGCCTAACAAGTATAGATATATATATATATATATATATATATATATATATATATATATATATATATATAGGATGAGGTTCTAGAGTGAACACTAATGTATTTGCGAACTGAGTGAACTAATCCTGGCCGTTGATCTACACACGTGTATGGCCAGGATCTCATCATCAAATCGTAAAATACACTAGTGTATTTCAACATCAAATCCTGGCCATTGATCTACACACATGTATGGCCAGGATTAGTTCACTCAATTCGCAAGCTACATCAGTGTTCACTCTTGAACCTAATCCTATATATATATATCTATACTATATTAATAAGCATATTAGAAGGACTTCTTAAGGTCATTGAAATTTCTTTGAAACACCCTTAAAGCATGATGTACAATCCTTTAAAGCACAATATAATTTACAATTTCAATTATACCCTTCACTCAAAAAAACACACGGGTACACAAATGGATTAGGGTTTCACATTCATTTAAAAAATTTTCATATTCCGCCGTTTCTTCCCTGCTCCTCTCTCTCTCTCTCTCTCTCTCTGGCGGTTCAGGAACAAAAAGATTTTACTAGATCAAGAGTTTTGAAACTCAAATCTCGCCTATCTCCTCTCCTTCTCTCTTCTCTCAGATCTGGAAGGTGCGCTCCTGTGGAGGAGACTAGGGTTCCGGCGAATCGGATGATAAACCACCGTCCTCTTGTTGTAGTAACGTATCGTCTCGACGGTTTGATGGTGGTAAACCTGGAGCCGCGGCGACAATTGCTGTTGATGCAGACCAAGTTTTTCCGAAATGCTTACAAACAACACGAAGTCCAGCAGGTAAATTACCCTTTTTCAGTGCTTTACCAGTACTCTTTAGTAGCGGTGGTTCTGCTGGTTCCACTTCAGATCTACTTGATTGTTTCTCTCTCCTAGGGTTTGTTTTCGAAGAATCTTTTTGTTCATCTATTGTTGCAGATGACGGGCTTAAATTTTGCTTAATGACTCCAGGTTCGAGTGAACGCCCACCAAGACCATGTGTAGGTATGCCCCTGTTCGGGTGAATGCGGGGTCAAATGGTTAAAATAAAAAAATAAATGGTTTACTTACTAATGACGTCGATAAGATATAGCAAATGTGCACAAACATTTTTTTTCAATGTGATTTTGTTGTTCATCTTAATGCTAACTGGGTTACATCTCATGACAGAGTTATAATCCCATGATAGAACCTGATGATGGCTGGCACTATAAATTTGTTGGAAATCCAAAAGTAATTCATGGAGTTAGATGAGTTGAGGTATGAAGTTAAGGATTAAATAGCATACCCTTTGTGAAATATGCTTAGTAATAGAGTGCTTGATGTAGTGGAATGCATGTCACATATCTAAATCGGAGAGTAATAACAGTCTATCGAATATAATTGTTTTTTTCACTATTTAGATAAGTTCTCCATAGAATGTTAGAAATAAGTTGGCCTTTTAAATTGAGTTTAATTTAATGTTAATATGCGGTTTGTTTTGGTGTATGTGAAGGTACTAATCCATCAGGTTTCACCTACCGAGTATTTTGAACCATTCACTTCTCCGTCAAAGTGCGTGGGGCAGGGCACTGAGAAGACCATCAAAGGTATTGACTTTCATTTTATTTTCAAGTTAATTCAAACATCCATATGTTAGTGATAACCTGGTTTATTAATTAATTCCGAAGTTAGAACTAATTGTTTTGTTTTAGGTGTACCTCCGTTGGTGTCACGGTGTGTTCTAGAAACGTTGACATATTTGGCTAGGAATCATACGTTTGTTGCGAAACTATTGCTTCAGTTCAGGTTACCTCCATTGGAGTCCGAGAATCTTGATAAGTCAAGGGGAAAAGCTATCATAGTTGTCGAAGAAAATAAATATTTCTTAGCGATCACAATGCTGTGAAGTCTTCTGAATCAACCACTTTATTTTAGGAGTATTGCACATCTTGAGTAGGTAGTAAATATTTATTTTTTTCCAAATACGTTAAATGTTCAATGTTGCAACACTGAACGCCATTCTTCCCTTTTTCTACAGTTGTGCTGAACTTGCTAGATGTTGTCAATGATAACGCTGAAAGCAAGCAAGCTCTGGTTGACCACGGTGCATCCGAAACTGAAGAATCATCTGGTTCCAAATCACCCAAAGCCGAAAGCACCTCTAAGCCCGCATCTTCTGGTGGTATTACAGAATTCGACTCTCACACTATTTTGCTAAACTTGCCACAAGCAGAACTACGTCTTCTCTGCTCACTGCTCGCACGTGAATGGTATCGTTTTATTTTCAGTGAAAAGTCTCTTTTCTTTTAAATTTGTGTTGTGCTAACACTGATTGTTTTTTTAGTTTTTCGGATAATGCGTATGCACTTGTGGTAGAAGTATTGAAGAAGTTGGTGACATGCGCGCCACGTCACGATATAGTGCATTAGTTGAGGTAATGTTTATTACTGTTTCTATAGTCAAATGTACTTTTGTTTTGACTTTGATGGTCAAATCTGCATTTTTTTTATCCAAAAATTTGACGCTGGCTTGTTAGATTCAGTGATAGAGATTAATAACCCTATTAATAACATACAAGTTCTTTGACAATAGAAACCGCGTTGAAAATGCAACATAAATTGTTTTGAATTTGAATTTTGAAGGTACTAGGTTTGACTTCTAATAGTGGTATTTTTCTATCGTGTGAGCGCAGCCGCAGCGGCGCAGCGAGCCGGCGCAGCGAGGGCCGCTGGTGAGCGCAGTGGCATGGTTAATAAAAAAATAAAAAAATTCCACCTGTAAGTTTAATACAACTTGTACTTCACTTGTTTCTAAAAATTGCAACATTTCACTTTACGCATGGTTGATAAAAAATAAAAAAATGATTGGGTGTATTTATGGTTTTAAAAAACGCTTGAGGCGTGCGCCTCAAGGCGCGCCTCGAGGCGAAACGACCAAAAAATGAATCTGAGGCGCGCCTCATGGGGTTTTTACTGCATATGCGCCTCAGAGGGGTTGAGGCGCTAAAAAGGCTGCGCCTCAGGTGCGCCTCATGGGATTTTCATAGTTGTTTTTGATGTTTTTGACTTTTTGTGTCAATTTCAAGCATTTCATGTTTTTTATGTATGTTTTTAATGATTTTGATAAATCTGATGATGCAATTAGTTAGTATTATAATTTTTATAATATATATAATTTTTATATTTATTTATTAATACCGCCTCGGCCTTACGCCTCGTTTCGCCTCGAGGCTTACACCTTGTGAGGCGAAGGGAAAACGCCTCAAAACTCATTTCTGTTCTTTTAAATCTTGGGTGTATTTGGTTGCAGGACAAAGCTTTGGCTGCCCTTGCAATTAAGGACAAGAAAAGGCAATATAACATCGGCGCAGCGAGCGCATCCACAACGCCACAGCGAGCACACCCCAGCCAGCCTGACGCAACGCCACAGAGAGCGCAGCCACAAGGTGACGACAGTGATGATGTTACTGGTGGTAGCAGACGATGACAGCAGGATGTTCTAGGGTTTAGGTGACGTCAGGAGATTCTAAGGTTTTGGCAGAAGTAGAACCTAACTCCGATGAGTGAAACAAATGCAATCTCCCTTCAGATCAGAGATTTCTATACTCAGCTTTGATTCCTATAACCCAACCTAGGTTTTTGAACAGATTCTGGTAAGTACAATAGCAGCAGATCGGTGATTAATGTTCTAACTCCATTTTAAGATTTGAACATATGTCATATAAAGCTTCAAGTGTGAGTCTACATGTATAATGCCTTATTAATGCTGTTTTTTAATTAAATTAGGTCACGAGTTAAATGAGATGTGTCTCTGTAGAATCATTCCACACAACTACAGGCTCTGAGTTGATTTTGGCTCCAACTTTTAAGACATTTGCTTGTTAAGTTACTTGCTATAGAAGGTTGGACTGTGATGAAGATTACCCGTACGTTGTGCTTGGTGAGTCAGAATTATTTCCTTGGCAAGCAATTGCAACAAACAGTTCTTTCTTGCGTTCTAGATTTGTTCAAATGCGGCTCAACACAAGCATTACCAGTTCTTTCCCTCTTAAGAAAAGTCCCAACTCTAGCTCCGGAACAAAGATTCTTGAAAAAGAGCGTACGTATATTTTGACTTCTACCATGTTTCTTTGCTTGTGAAAGCTTGCTAACGATAATTGTTGGTTAATTATATAGATATTTTTACAACCATGTTTACTGGCAATTTTGTTTGCATCGTGTGTGCTCGGTCTTTGCATTACCGGTTCTACTCCTGGTAAGTTTTTATTTATTTTTTGTTTTCTATTAATGTGTAAATTGATTGCATGCAATGTAGTACATTTAATTTTGTATATACAAGTTACACGGTTTCATAATTTTTTGTTTATACAAATATCACGATTTTTTAAACGAGTCGATTTTGAGTTATGTCACATCTCTAACAGATTATAGGGATATGCTAAAAGATTTAATTTTTTTAAACGAGTGATTTAATGGGATAAGCTAAAAGATTTAATTTAATTAAAACTGAATTGAGTCAAATGGGTCAAGCGTGTAAAAAGGCTGAAAGTTTAGAATGTTTAGAATTTTACAAAGAATGTCCTTTTTACCTGTCTTTTTTTGCTACCTCTAGCATTCATTGAGCTGATTAAAATGTTTAGAATCTTACAAAGAGTGCCCTATTTTATGCAGGTATTTCTATAGCTTACCATATCTTTTGTGGAGAACACCTTTTCCGACAGTTGTCAGGTATGTGAGCCAACCATCTAGGGCTGCAAATGAACTGACCTGTTTGTTCGTTAATGATTTAAATTTGTTCACGAACTGTTCATAAACACCTACCGAACGATCTTTTATGTTCGTGTTTGTTCATAAAGGAAATGAACATGTTCGTGTTCGTTTGTGTCCGTTCGTTAGTTTTAGGTAACGAACACAGACGAACGAGTTTGCAAGTATTTAAATATAATATCATATAATATTAAAAAACCTAATGAATTATCGAACGTAAAGGAAGGAACATAAAGGAACTCGTTACAGAACGTTCACGAGCACAAACAAAATTGACACGGCCTTTGTTCATGTTCGTTCATTTAACTTGACAAACAAAATTTCTTGTTTGTGTTCTTTGTTTATCAAACGAGCACAAACTTGCCGCCGAACGGTTCACTACGTTTGGTTCGTTTGCAGTCTTACAACCATTAAAGTTCCACCGGTTATACTCTCCTTTGGCCGTCCCAAGCCTAGAAATTCTCAATTTTGATCTAAAATTGAACTTTTTTTTATATTATGGTTTTGCAGGCTGTTGTTGTTTGAAGGGGTGGAGTTCTGCTGGTAGGTTCTCCCCTCCACTGTATACTCATCCCTTGTGCTTCTTTGTGTACACATAATCATCTTGTGGGGTCTGTGGCGGGCCCCACCTGAGTATCCATACGAAAATGACCGATCCCAAGCTGGAATGAAAGCCAGTTGATCATTAATCCTGCTTTGTTTGCTTTTTTGGGAGATATTTCCATTTTTGTTCTGATCTTTTTTTATTTGAAATATTAACTTTTCATGACCTGTCACAGTTGGAAACTTGATTGCAAAACAACAAATATGTGATACAACTCTTCAAAATATAGATGAAATTGTCAATTTAGATGGTAGTGATTTCATATATGTAACAAAATATACGGCAGTTAACATATGGCCTCCATTTGGTACTGGTCAATCATTTTCTGCTTTAATGAGGTTGGTTGACACGAAGTCACAGTTGGTACCGGTACCGAAGGTGGCTCCTATTGATGCTACGGTTCGACTTAGTCTTACCAAGCGGTATATTTTCATATGATGATTGCATGGAACAAACAATTAGTCGCATTGGTTCGATTGATAGTTGCATGTTGGTGCATGTTTGAAGGGATTTCAGGCCTGAATCTCACATGTTTGAAAGGATGTCTCTATGCCTTTTTAAATAACCCATCTACCATCATTTTTGCATTAATGAAACTCATGAACTTGTTAAATCATTGTCCCTTTTATAAGATAAGAGGTACAATCACTGTGGCTATAGAAACAATGTCGTCGTATCTAGAAATCCTTACAGCAGTCACCAATTCAACCGGGTTATAACCTCTATGTGAAAGAGTTGATCAACGCTTTACATACTGAAGAAACACTTGTTCTAATCTGCAGATGACAGAATCCGAGGGGTAGTTTCGATAAAAGGGTTAATCCTTAATCCCTTAACCAATGGAGTCTTGAGAGCTAATCTACAAAACAATATCACCGTGAGGTCGTTACAAGAAGAGGTGGTGGGGGTGTGTGTGTGTGTGGGGGGGGGGGTGTTCTTCCCATAACCACCATTCGGCGTGAGAATAAGTATTACTTTAAAAAGAATAAAGCAAGTGTGTGTGTTAAGAGTGAGATTGAATTGTATCCTTGCAAAGGTTTTATTTATTAATAATTTATGGCCTAAAAATACCCTTTATTTGTACTCTCCCTAAGTGATATGATTCCCGCCGCATCGCGCGGGTAAACGACTAGTATATATATATATATATATATATATATATATATATACATATATATATATATATATATATATATATAATTATACTATGAACATACACTTAAACACACAAACATATTCCACGTATACCACGTATATGTATCCGATCTCGCACGAATATGTAACACATAACATATACATAATTAGGGGAGGTATAGGTGATGAAAAGTCAAAGTGGGTCCCACTTAGTCTTTAGATTAAACTAAGTATGTCTTTAGTTGCATTTGTGTCTAGTTACCCTTAATACTTGTAGTTTAGGGTCATTAGACAAATTAGAGTGATTAGGACCCTAATTAGGTGTTAGCTCAGAAGTCGTTATTAACTAGTTCACTAAACACAGCTTAGTTGGTGGTTTGATGCAAAACGACTCTTATTTACGCTAGTTATACGGCTAACGAACTTTTACACTATAGAAACCGAGATTAGTAACTAGATTTCCACATGACATCTTTTATCTCCCTAACACACCAAATACTAATTAATGTCACATAATAATCACATATTAGTATTCGTTAGGTGATAATTACAATTTCTGATGTTAGAACGGACTAAAAATATTACTTGTGCGATCCACTGAATAATTATGATATTTTACGTATCCAAATAAGTTTTTATCTATGATTCACATCAAACATATAATAATGTCATCGATTTAATATTCCAGATATATTGGAACAATTTCGACACCAAAACATTCACCGGATAACCACAAATGCTCACTATAATTAGTTTTATCGTAACGCAATGAGACGATATCGACGATACCAAATGTAATAACCCATGCATTTCCTCGGACGTTGCTAGACTTTATGGACTCAATTAGCACATGATTAAGTCTTAACGCACATAATTAATTAGATAGATTGTGATTTGGTCATAGGGATTAACCTGTAATTTTACCGGTGGTCACACATAAGGCATCATGAAGCCCAATTAAAAAACTTTTTGTTATTGTTCTTATAGTCTTAGCATTAAAGTTTTCCACTAACTCTTATCTTAGGTATTTGCGGATTACTCGTAAGGAAACACATGTGTTGATTGGAATATTTTCATTAGCAGACTTAAATATCATAAATAGTATCTAACTATTTATCTTAGCCAGCCGTTCAATTGAATTATGGATAATCTCGATACTCATGCCTTGTCTAATGGCATAAATTTGTAGTGAGAGTTTCCTTTGAAAAAACTTATAGCTGGAAGTAGTACTTGTAAACTATCTCTGAAAAAGTATCCTCCTTTTAGGTTTAGTGGCGGCGAGACGAATAACATCTAATTTTTCAATTTCATGCATTCCTTTTCATGTACATATGTTGCTAATCAACACACTCATTTACCTTTCGTACTTCTGAGTGGTATAGTTGATTGTTAAGGCAAATTATTGTATTAGAGGAAAACTTACTATGTAAGGCACCGGAAAAGTGTATTAATATTCATGTGGAAACCCTTAAATTATGTGTTTTAGGAGTTATTTTGATTCTTACAAAGAAAGAAGATAGATTAATCTTGGTAAATTTTAGAATCTAGAATAGCTCTCATAATTGCAACAATTAAATGAGTTATTGATTATCATAAGAGATATAATGGTTGACTTATCCCTCTAATCATGCTCTAATCTTCTTCTGTAATACTATTATCAGAAAACAGCAATATGATTGTCATTTCTTAAGAGATAATCAATAATCTAATAAGAGCAAATTTTATTGAAACTCTTTAGCAAGCAAAAATATCTTAGGTTTTTTTTTTTTTTTTGAAATTAGAGTGGATGAAATAGATGAGATACAAACTTAAAGAAGAAACTTGGAGTGATTGACATTATAAGGTAATCAAGTAAGGCATGCAAAACCTATTATATTGAATATAATCTATTATAACACCAAAATAACAGACTAACTAAAGGTTCAGCCTGAATTTTGGCTTTGCTTTGGCTTTGACCAAAATTCAGGCATTATAAACATACATAAATAACAAAATGTCTTGATGTTCTACATATATTTGGCTTCGCTTTGGCTTTAACCAAAATTTTTGTATTATGAATATACATAATAGACTAACTTATTGGTCTATATGAACTTTGGCTTCGCTTTGACCAAATTGAAGTATTATGAATATTCGTAAATGAAAACGAACTTAATGTTCTACCTGAATTTTGGCATCGCTTTGGCTTTGACCAAAATTCAAGAACTATGAACAATTTATAAATAATAAATTAGCTTAATGTTCCACCTAAATTTTGGCTTCGCTTTGGCTTTGACCAAAATTCAAGCATTATGAAAAATATAAATAATAGACCGTCTTTAGTGTTCAACATGAACTTTGTATTCTCTTTGCCTTTGACCAAAATTCATATATTATGAACTCACATAAACACAGCTTATCTCAATGTTCTACATGAACTTTGGTTTCAATTTGGCTTTAAACAAATTCTTGTATCGTGATGAATGAACATAAATAATAAGGTAAAACACATAAATATAACATAACACCTTTGGGCGAGAAATGATACATTTATGTAAATTAGGTTTGCTGGATTCATTATCCAACAATACACATAATCACACAAAATGACATAACTTAAGCTTCAATATTAAGTCAAATGATATCATGTTGATTCAGTCATCCGAAAAGATGCCTTTAATGTATACAGAAGTACTAACTTACGCGGACGTTTTTGCGAAAGTTATAGTTTCGTATAAGTTATAGTTTCGTATGTAAGTAAAATTTTCGTAAAGTATCAAAGTGAAAGTAGGACCATACGAAAATATTTATGTTTTGTGCAGGACTAAGTTTCGTAAGTTAAAAAACTAATGCACAAAAGTTATAAAACTTTTTCTTAGTAATTCACGTAAAATTTGAGAACTATAAAACATAACTTTCTTAGTAATTGTATGCATGGATATAATTTAGTAGTTATACATACAAAAATTTAGTGATAATATGAAAGTTATGTATGATTCTTTGATTGATATTAATAGTGAAAATTATAGTGTTACATCAAATCACATTATGAATCAATTAAATAATGCCATTAGCATTTACATTGCATCACATCACATCATGAATCAATTAAATAATGTCGTTGGCATTTCCAATCAATATTTAAAACAAATGGAATTTAAGGACATGAAAATCCAAGTTCAATAAAACAAAAACTAATTACCGATTCATTGACTGAACGATCACCAAAAACATTTTAATGATTGCATATATTCAAGATGAGGGATTTGCATATACTTTGAGTTGATTTTAATGATTAAAGTGATATAATCAACAGAAACTCTGAAACCACATGTTGATTATATCTTTAAACATGGGTTTAAAACATAAAACACTTGTGACAACTGTGCTCTGTAAAACGATGTACGATGTAAAACAATGTCAATTATCAATAAAACAATGTGTTTTGGTGTTAATATTTGTTTATTTATGGTTGACGATTTTACGATTGATTCTAGTTCGATTTCAAGCTTTAACTCGCATTCTGGAAAGTTACACGCAAACAAGTGCGTAAACGTAATCAGTTTAACGCGACAAACACTTCGGAATAGTGAAATAGGCTTAACATACCTTAAATAACCTTTACATAACTTAGAAATAAGTTTTGGAGGGTTTGGTGTGCCGAAAACAAGTTTATTCGATCGCATGGACTAATTACAACAAACTGCGAAACTATGCTGATTCGTATGGCAACGAAAATTCCAGAGTTTAGAACTAGGCTTTGATGGGTTTGTTATGCGAAAATACGCTTATTTGATCAATACGGACTAAAAGCATCAAAAAGTGCATAAGTTTCCATTTACGCGCATATCTTACGTTCTGAACATATCCGGACATCCAAAAATTTTTGTAATCATTAAAATATTTTATTTTAGTGATTGGAATGCAAAAATACTACTCGTCGCATAATTTCGATCGATTTCGCGTCCGTTCGAGTTTTCGTCGTAATTAACCTAAGAACGTGACCGTACGACCAAACGAACCGATATCCGAGATGTTTTTAAGCATATTTCATGTTCCCTATGCTTTAACTTCATTGTAGAGCCTTGAAATGGGGTTAACGGGGCTTAAAAACACCAAAATCCAAGTTATATGCTGGCAGGGACCATTTCTACCAATCTGCCAAAGATCCCTCGCGGGGCGCGTAAGCCTTATATGGCTTCTACGCGAGGCGCGACCGATTGCCAGACCAGAAACTTTTAATCTGGTCACAACAGCTATTTTCAGGCGATTTTTACATAGTTTTGGGATACCATTTGCAAGTTTTTGAGTTCCCATTGTATTTAAAACCATGTTACCTTGATTTGCTCAAAAACACTTGTAAAGATCTTGTTAACTCAAGACTTCCTATAAATACCCACCTTGTTCATTCTCATTCCTCACACATTTGATCTAAATCTACTCTAAGTTGAAGTTAAGACTTCATACTTGAGTGTTTTGGATCAAATATTCCTAGCTTGGACCTTTTGTAAGCTTCTTTCATGCTTGTTTATGCTTTTCAAGCAAGAAAGTCAATCAGTGTTTGACTTTCTGCTTTGACCATGAATTGATCAACACAAAGTTCATTCGAACTTTGCAACGTGAGCGTAATCACGATGGTCAAAGTTTCGGTCAAAATACGTGTTTATGCGTATTTTGCAACGAAGCTATTTTCGGGTATTAAAACACTTCGTTTTGATATCAAACCTATTTTCTAACTTAGTTAAACATGTTTTAACATGTTTAACTCGTCACTTTTAGTCTAGCGCTTGTTTAGGTTCGTAAGTCAAGCGGTCTTGACAACCGCTTAGACTTTCGAACCCGACCCGTTTGGTCGATCGTTAGGATTCGACTAAGCATATTTTGTGACCATAATTGTATAGGGAATAACCTTCCAAGGTTATACCTTATGGTCACTTAGTTTGATTAGTTGTATGATAGGTAGTTTATATGCCTTAGGAAAATGACCAAAATGCCCTTTTCATGCATAATTGGATTTTAAGCATATGTAACCTAACTTTTGTCACTTAAACTGATTATGCAACATATTTAAACATGTTAGGGCATATAATACTTATCATAGGACTAGTTAGGCGTCTCGAACTCGCATTCGCGTGAACGACGCGTTAAAGTAGCATAAGCTACCTTAATGGGTCGTAACAGGTCGTAGGTAGGGCTTTAAACGAACCGAACAAACACGAACAGGGCCTTGTTCGTGTTCTTTCTTTAAGGAAATAAATGTGTTCACGAACGGTTCATGAACAGTTACCGAACGAGATTTTATGTTCGTGTTCGTTCATTAAGGAAATGAGCGTGTTCACAAATGGTTCACGAACACAAATAAATTCGACGAATTCAACGAAGGATAAAGGTGGATGGCCCAGAGAGTAGCACTAGAACTTGAATTCCTTATTGTGGAACGGAGGTCGATCATATTCGTCGATGTAAATAATAAGAAATAAAAGGGAAATGGTGCATAAACAAGGTGAACATGGTGTTCCAAGTTTAATTCATAGGGTAATAAAATAAATATAAGTTTAATAATAGATAAAATATATAAACGTACAAAAATCTTTCATTAAAACACACACATGCGAACATAAACGAAAGCAAATGAACGAATGTTCGCGAACACGTTCACGAACACAATTGAATGAACGAGACCTTTGTTCATGTTCGTTCATTTAACTAATCGAACGAAATTCCTTGTTCGTGTCTGTTCATTTATTAAACAAACGAACATAAACGAACTTCCCACCGAATGGTTCACAAACTGTTTGTTGAACGTTTGGTTCGTTTACAGCCCTAGTCGTAAGCACTTAGGATAGGTTCCGATTTAGAATGTAAGCTTTGTTAAACCATATCACACGAGTTCCAATACTCATTTGGTTTACAAGACCTCATTCTACCCGATCTTCCGATTTAGGTGTCGATTTATTAACTAGCGATCCAATTACTAGGTACCACTTGATTTCCTTGGTTTTCCCGAGCATTGTTAGTTCATTAGATCAAGAATACTTTGCAATTCAACGTGAGTACATAGTTCCCCTATTTTACTGTTTTCAATTCTTTTGGGGTGATTCATATGTGTTAAACGATTTGGATGCTTTTAACGATGATTTCAAAAACGAATACTATGGTTTATATTAATCAATAACGATTTCGATAATGTGAACGAACTTGTTGGACATATTTAGATAACGTATGACATTCTTTAGCTTTGGCCGAGCCGACCAGTATTAGGTTATGGTACCATAAGATCTGAGAAATCCCGTTATCGGATTACCACCATGGTTATGTGTGCAGGTTATGTGGGTAACGACTGAACCTGATGATTGTTAACTTACCCTTGGGTGGTTTGTTGATAGGAGTTGAACGATGGACGAGTTGCGAAGGTTTGAATGTTATAAGCGAGACAACCAAAAGTTACTTTTCACAATTAAAACGAGAACGATTTGAACGATTGAACGATTTTGAACGATTGAAGCGATTGAACGATTTGAACGATTTGAACGAGTTGAACAAGTTAAACGAATTGAACGAACGATTGGTTTTTGGTATGTGATTAGATAACGGGACGGGTTTAATGTGATAAAAGTATGGTAGATATGCCGCTAGTACTTCTTATATATAAATGCTTTTAACATATTACATTCTGTGGCATTATTTAGTTCACTTGGACAATCGATTTTGAACGATGTCACACAACGATGTTTACTAAACGATATAAACCATACGAGTTTTATTACAAGAACGATTTATGATTTGGGTTTACATAAACAAATGTTTTAAGTTAAGATTCATGGCATCGAGGTTTTATAAACTATAACCAATCTGTTTGACTTGGTTATTCATTTTACAATATAATCATTTTACAAAACAAGATTTTCTATTATCGACTCATGTTTTTGTACGAGTTATTACAACATGTATACAAGCCATGAATCTGATACTCTCACAAAAACTATGTGCTCGCCGGCATTTCTTTGCTGACTTTATTTTCACGTATGTTTCAGGTGGTGTTGAATGATGTTGATTGCGACTAGGATGCATGTTCACTTAGGACTGGACGAGGCCTTAGTGACTAAATAACAAATGATAGACAATGTAGTTGTGTTTTATCTTTAAGTTTAAGACGATGTAAATGTTAAATATCTAAATAAAACGAAACTTCTGAATCCATGGTTGTGAAACAATAATTCTGTCGCTCCACTCCCAGACGTTTCCGCCGCGGTTTCGTTGTTATACATGATCAGGGTGTGACAGAAGAGTTGGTCTCAGAGCTCATGGTTATAGGGAATTAGGTTATTAGTAATTCTTTGACCTAGACTATAACTTTTCTAGGACCCTAACGCGAGTTTACATGCGTTTAGATTTTAAAACAATACTGTCACCTATCTTTAGGTGATTAACACAACGAGAACACGATAACAAAACCGATTTGAAAACCAATAATCTCTTCGTAGATGATTTGTTATAAGGTTTTGAAACTTGAACGTTTTCAAAATCTCGTCAAAGTTTGGGTCTTATAGTGTGAACACGTGCAATCTGGAAGGGTGGATGCCTGTATCCTGAGTTTCTGTCTAAGGCTAGAGTGTTCGTACAAATCCACATAATCGGACCAGTCACTCTTACCTGGGGACTCTTGGGGTGAGTGTCCACTTATAGGCTAAAGCATGCCTTCGCGATACATTATATTGATCCATTTACTTTGATATGTCACTGTGTATCGTTTGTGTGTTCGAGGTAACGAACGAATGATCACATTCCTTATGTTTTGTCAATGTTTTCAATACCTCTTTTGTTTATCCAATTGTCGATCTCACTCGTTTCTCATGTTTCCTTGTTCTTTTTAGAATATGCCTCCTCGACGAGATGCACAACCTCAAACTTACGCCGAAATCCCAGCCCTTGTCGCTCAGGAAATGGCTGCTGTGATTCCGAACCTAATAACTCAGATTAATCAAGCGAACAACAACAATAACAACAATGCTCAGTGCAGTTTCAAAATGTTTAATTCGGCTAAACCACTTAAGTTTTCTGGGTCTCAAGGAGCAACTGCTCTCCTACAATGGTTCGAGAGTCTGGAAAGAACCTTCAGACATGTGCAATGTCCGAATGAGCGTAAGGTTGAGTTTGTGTCAAGTGTTTTCGAGAAGCGTGCTCTTACATGGTGGAACGGTGTGATGCGTGATAGGGGTGTCGATGTGGCGATGGCACAAACTTGGAAGAGCTTCGGGCTCTCATGATGAAAGAGTTCTACCCCCGTCATGAGATAAGGGCTTTGGAACGAGAATTCGATGTTCTAAAACAAGATGGGGGAGAACATCGTGCGTATACGGATCGTTATGAGGAGCTGAGTTTGTTGTGTCCTACTATGGTTACCCCGTTGGAAAAAGCGATTGAGAGGTATATCGGGATGGTTTACGCGATTCTGTGCAAGACATTATAACTGGTAGTAACCCTACCACTGTGCGTCAAGCGATTGAACTGGCTGCAACCTTGACTGAGTCACAAGTCGGGAAAGGTAAACTGACCCGCAAGGGTGACAAAAAGCAGTCAGCTGATACCACACAAGAAAAGGGTAAGGGTAAGAAGAAGGGCGAGTCGTCAAGGAGATCAAGGAAGCGAAAGGCTTCCCAAAACTTTGCAGTTACCAATCAGAACGCTCAGAACCCACCAGCACAACCTCCTGCCAAGAAACAGTATGCTGGTACCGCACCTCACTGCAATAGGTGCAATGGTCATCATGCGACCCAATAAGCTTGTAAACAATGTACCACTTGTGGTAAACTTGGGCACACGGTCAACATTTGTCGTTTGGGGTCAGAATCAGCTGCTCAGAATCCAGCACAGGTTCAGGGAAATGCTGCTAGATTTCCACCTGGTTCATGTTATAACTGCGGAGAGATGGGTCATTTCCGCAACAATTATCTGAGGTTAGCAAATGCCATTGCCAATGTGAATCCCGCTCGTGGACGAGCATACAAGCTGAATGCTAATGAGGCTCGTGCTGACAACGAGGTTGTTAATGGTACGTTCCTTGTTAACCATTAACCTGCATCGGTTCTTTTCGATTCTGGTGCCGATAGAAGTTTTGTTTTGTTATCATTTGAGCCTTTGCTTGCGATACCTAGAACTAAACTAAGGAAACCCTTATCTGTTGAAGTTGCTACTGGTAAACCTATTGTACTCGATTCCGTTATTCGCGATTGTCAATTGAACCTCGATAACCATCTTTTTCCTATTGACCTCACACCGATGCAATTTGGGAGTTTCGACATTATCATAGGGATGGATTGGTTAACGAAACATCATGCTGAGGTGATTTGTTTCGACATTATCATAGGGATGGATTGGTTAACGAAACTCATGTCGTGTACGAAAACCCAAAGTTATTTACGAAAAGGATATGTGTCCTTCCTAGCACATGTCACCAAGGAGAAAAGCAAGACCAAGTGTATTCAATATATTCCGATTGTTCAAGATTATCTAGAGGTGTTTCCTGATGAACTGCCTGGTTTGCCTCCAGTTCGTCAAGTCGAATTTCATATTGATCTTGTACCCAATGCCAACACGATTGCTAAAGCACCTTATCGTCTTGCGCCGTCTGAGATGCAAGAGTTATCGAAACAGCTTCAAGAGTTATCTGATAAAGGATTCATCCGTCCGAGTTATTCACCATGGGGCGCTCCGGTCCTGTTTGTGAAAAAGAAAGATGGATCTTTTCGAATGTGTATCGATTATCGTGAGCTTAATAAGCTTACCATCAAGAATCGATATCCCCTACCACGAATCGATGATCTCTTTGATCAGCTGCAAGGTGCTTCATGTTTTTTCTAAAATCGATCTGCGTTCTGGGTATCATCAGCTTCGTGTACTCGAAGAAGATATTCCTAAAACTGCTTTTCGCACGAGATATGGTCCTTACGAATTCACTGTTATGCCTTTTGGTTTGACGAACGCCCCAGCTATTTTCATGGATTTAATGAATAGGGTTTGTAAACCTTATTTAGACAAGTTCATTATTGTGTTCATTGACGACATTCTCATTTATTCGAAGTCTTGAGCCGATCACGAACAATACCTTCGTCTGACGATGGAACTTCTGAAGAAGGAGCAACTTTTCGCCAAATTCTCCAAGTGCGAATTTTGGCTTAAAGAAATTCAATTTTTAGGTTATATTGTTAACGAGCAGGGTATTCATGTGGATCCTTCCAAAATTTCTGCTATTAAGGATTGGAACACACATTCGACACCCACAGAAGTTCGTTCTTTTCTTGGTCTTGTTGGACATTATCGTCGATTTCGAACTTCTCGAAGATCACGGTTCCTCTTACTGCTTTGACTCAAAAGAATAAGTCTTTTGAGTGAGGACCTAAACAAGAAGAAGCATTTCAAACGCTGAAACGAAAACTCTGTGATGCTCATGTTTTATCTTTGTCCGATGGAAACGATGATTTCATTGTCTTTTGTGACACGTCGAATCTAGGCCTTAGTTGTGTTTTTATGCAACAAGGTAAAGTTATAGCTTATGCGTTAAGACAATTGAAAATACACGAGAAGAACTACACGACTCATGATCTTGAGTTGGGTGCTGTGGTTTTTGCCCTCAAAATCTAGAGACACTATCTTTATGGCATGAAATGTGTGGTTTTCACAGACCACAAAAGTCTCCAACACATTTTCAATCAGAAGGAGCTAAACATGAGAAAACGACGCTGGGTTGAACTCCTAAACGATTACGACTGCGAAATTCGCTACCATCCTAGTAAGGCGAATGTTGTAGCCGATGCGCTAAGTCGAAAGGAACGAGTCAAGCTTAATTTTGTTCGTATTCTATCTGATATCCAATCTCGTGTCTCTCAAGCTCAACATACTTGTGTTACACAAAATTTGATGGGTAAGGAATTACCACGTCAACTTGAGCTTAAACTTGAAACAAAAGACGATGGTTTACTCTATTTTAAGGATCGTTTGTGGATTCCGAAACAAGAGGATCTTCGCACTTAAGTAATGGACGAATCTCATAGGTCTCGATATTCTATTCATCCAGGTGCTGAAAAAATGTACAATGATCTTCGTACTCAGTACTGGTGGCCTGGTATGAAAAAGGATGTTGCCTTGTATGTATCAAAATGCCTAACTTGTCTCAAAGTCAAGGCTGAACATCAACAACCATCTGGTTTGCTTGTACAACCAGAGATACCGGTATGGAGTTGGGAGAACATTGCAATGGATCTCATCACAAAGTTATCGCGCACATCTAGAGGTCACGATGCTATTTAGGTTATCATTGATCGATTAACGAAGTCAGCTCATTTTATACCAATTCGCGAGGATCTATCTGCTGATAAACTTGCCAAGATTTATGTTGATGAGATTGTATCTCAACATGGTATCCCTTTGGATATTATATCTGATCGCGATGTTCGATGTTTATCTCATTTTTGGAAAACTATGCAATCTGCTATGGGAACCCAACTAAATCTGAGTACTGCCTATCATCCTCAAACAGATGGATAATCCGAGAGGAATATTACAGTGTTACATCGCATCATCACATTATGAATCAATTAAATAATGCCATTAGCATTTACATTGCATCACATCATGAATTAATTAAATAATTCCGTTGGCATTTCCAATCAATATTTAAAACAAATGGAATTTAAGGTCATGAATCCTTTAAATCAACAAAATGGAATTTGATCAACCTGTGACCTTTTTTTCAAAAATCCAAGTTCAACAAAACACAAACTGATGATTTTTATATAATTGACTGATTGATCATCAAAACCATTTTAATGATTGCATATATTCAAGATGACCGATTTGCATATACTTTGAGTTGATTTAATGATTAAAGTGATATGATCAACACAAATTCTGATACCACATGTTGATTATATCTTTAAACATGGGTCTAAACATAAAACACTTGTGACAACTGTGCTCTGTAAACGATGTACGATGTAAAACAATGTCAATTATCAATAAAACAATGTGTTTTGGCGTTAATATTTGTGTATTTGTGTTTGACGATTTTACGATTTGATTCTAGTTCGATTCCAAGCTTTAAATAGCATTCTGGAAAGTTACACGCAAACTGGTGCGTAAACGTAATCAGCTTAACGCGACAAACACTTAATAATAGTGAAATAGGCTTAACACACCTTAAATAACCTTTACATAACTTAGAAATAAGTTTTGGAGGGTTTGGTGTGCCCAAAACAAGTTTATTCTATTGCAGGGACTAATTACGACAAACTGCGAAACTATGCCGATTCGTATGGCAACGAACATTCTGGAACTTTATCATAAGCTAAACATACCATAAATATCCTTTACATAGCTTAGAAATAGGCTTTGATGGGTTCGTTATGCGAAAATACGCTTATTTGATCAATAGGGACTAAAAGGGTCAAAAAGTGCATAAGTTTGCATTTACGCGCATATCTTACGTTCTGAACATATCCGGACATCCAAAAATTTTTGTAATCATTAAAATATTTTATTTTAGTGATTGGAATGCAAAAATACCATTCGTCGCGTAATTTGGATCGATTTCGCGTCCGTTTGAGTTTTCGTCGTAATTAACCGAAGAACGTGACCGTACGACCAAATGAACCGACATCCGAGATGTTTTTAAGAATATTTGATGTTCCCTATGCTTTAACTTCATTGTAGAGCCTTGAAATGGGGTTAACGGGACCTAAAAACACCAAAATCCAAGTTATATGCTTGCAGGGACCATTTCTACCAATATGTCAAAGATCCCTCGTGGGGCGCGTAAGCCTTATATGGCTTCTACGCGGGGCGCAACCGATTGCCAGACCAGAAACTTTGAATCTGGTCACAGCAGCTGTTTTCAGGCGATTTTTACATAGTTTTGGGATACCATTTGCAAGTTTTTGAGTTCCCATTGTGTTTAAAACTATGTTCCACAAGTGTATGGCTTAGATCATACCTTGATTTGCTCAAAAACACTTGTAAAGATCATGTTAACTCAAGACTTCCCATAAATACCCACCTTGTTCATTCTCATTCCTCACACATTTGATCTAAATCTGCTCTAAGTTGAAGTTAAGACTTCATACCTGAGTGTTTTGGATCAAATCTTCCTAGCTTGGACCTTTTGTAAGCTTCTTTCACGCTTGTTTATGATTTTCAAGCAAGAAAGTCAAACAGTGTTTGACTTTCTTCTTTGACCATGAATTGGTCAACACAAAGTTCATTCGAACTTTGCAACGTGAGCGTAATCACGATGAATATAGCCCCTTGTGACTATACCTACTGATTACCACGTCGATTAGTCGAAGTGTCGAGTCAAATTTTCGGTCAAAATACGTGTTTATGCGTATTTTGCAACGAAGCTATTTTTGGGTATCAAAACACTTTGTTTTGATATCACACCTGTTTTCTAACTTAGTTAAACATGTTTTAACATGTTTAACTCGTCACTTTTAGTCTAGTGCTTGTTTAGGGTCGTAAGTCAAGCGGTCTTGACAACCGCTTAGACTTTCGAACCCGACCCGTTTGGTCGATCGGTAGGATTTGACCAAGCATATTTTGTGACCATAATTGAATAGGGAATAACCTTCCAAGGTTATACCTTATGGTCACTTAGTTTGATTAGTTGTATGATAGGAAGTTTATATGCCTTAGGAAAAGGACCAAAATGCCCTTTTCATGCATAATTGGATTTTAAGCATATGTAACCTAAATTTTGTCACATAAACTGATTATGCAACATAATTAAACATGTTAGGGCATATAATACTTGTCATAGGACTAGTTAGGCATCTCGAACGCGCATTCGGCGAATGACGCGTTAAAGTAGCGTAAGATACCTTAATGGGTCGTAACTGGTCGTAACTCGTAAGCACTTAGGATAGGTTCTGATTTAGAATGTAGGCTTTATTAAACCATATCACATGAGTTCCAATACTCATTTGGTTTACAAGACCTCATTCTACCCGATCTTCCGATTTAGATGTCGATTTATTAACTAGCTATCCAATTACTAGGTACCACTTGATTTCCTTGGTTTTCCCGAGCATTGTTAGTTCATTAGATCAAGGATACTTTGCAATTCAATGTGAGTACATAGTTCCCCTATTTTACGATTTTCAATTGTTTTGGGGTAATTCATATGTGTTAACGATTTCGATGCTTTTAACCATGATTTCAAAAACGAATACTATGGTTTATATTAAACAATAACGATTTCGATAATGTGAACTAACTTGTTGGACGTATTTACATAACGAATGACATTCATTAGCTTTGGTTGAGCCGACCAGTATTAGGTTATGGTACCATAGGATCTGACAAATCCCGTTATCAGATTGCGACCATGGTTATGTGTGGGGGTTATGCGGGTAACGACTGAACCTAATGATTGTTAACTTACCCTTGGTTGGTTTGTTGATACGAGTTGAATGATGGACGAGTTGCGAAGGTTTGAATGTTATAAGCGAGAAAACCAAAAGTTAGTTGTAACGCCCTAGTTACTAATTAACGATTTTGTATGTAATTACCAACAATTAAATGTGTAGTTAAGGCTACACATGCTATAGAAATATGGGTTTATTAATACTTTTACAAATCATAAATTATTCTACATAACGTGATCGAATTCGTTGTTTAAAATTTACAACGTGGCAAAGTGCGGAAGAGTGTATCTTTATCGTGTTCGGTTCTTCGCTGAGCTTGATCGTCTTCCGGCATCCAAAAGTACCTACATTTCATAAACATGAAATGCTTTAGTCATACGGGGTTTAAAACGTGTCTAAACAAATCCGGGAATTTAAAATAAATAAAATATATTTTGTTACTGGGTCCACCGTAACTTACGGTGGCACCGTAAGTTACGGTAGCCCCTGAAAGTCTATCCTTCCACCGTAACTCAGTATGTAACCATCGTAATCATATCATCTCCACCGTAACTTACGGTGGCACCGTAAGTTACGGTGGTCCCTGCATCCAGCTTTTCCATTTTGCCGTTTAACGACACGAAAACTTTCGTATCTTTCAAACCGCTTGTCCGTTTAACCTACCGTTTCTTCCAACGTGATTGTAATTTGATTCTCCACCTTATGGAGTTAAAATCTAACCTCCGGTTTTACAAAATTTTAGACTTTTAAGTCTTCGGCTATTTCCCTTTTTACCAACTTTCGTCCCGTTCTATTTTTATCGAACAAACGAGTTTGTTTGACCTTTATTTCCCATAAACCTATCAAGTTCAAAAATGTTTAACATAATAGGTTTCAAATTACAGGTTTATATACCTCTTTAAACCCATTTTCACCCATATGCTCATTTTGACCCGTTAAGGGTATTTATGCATATTTTAAGCACCAATCTCTTTCATTCGCTTCTAAATACATATGCCCACATTTCTTATCAAATGACCTCCCACCACAACTATATTTGTGGTGGATTCAATGTAGTGATTTATATATTCCAAATTACACACTTCAAATCATTATTTTACGGCAAAGACTCTTTATAGAGACTTTTGACCAATATTTTACGTCTTTTGCTTTTCATACTTATTCAAAGTATTTATTTCATCCTATCGCTTATTTCCAAACAACCTTTATGGTTCGTTTGCTCAATTTCACTTACAAGGACGTTTTAGTCAATTTTAGTCCTTCATTTACGACGAAGGACTATTAGTACATGTTTGATTCCAACTTACGACCTTTTAACTATATTCTTGTTTAGAAATCGATATGTTTCTAAAATACCTTAATCATAACTCAATTTATTCGGTTTACCTAAGAGGTAACCAAATATCTATATTTTAACCTTGTCTAATTCTTGTAGAACTCCAAATTCTACATGATGAGTTGTATCATTATACATACCTGGCTCGGGTCAATATATTGACCCGTTTCAATACCTTTCCTTAGTGGCCGTTAAATGATAGCGATGTAAGTATCCATGTGCTATTTATTTCCTAAAATCATACAACTTGACAACCCCTTAGTTAATATTGTCAAAGGGTGATAATTTCACCCTTTTGACTCGTTTGGTCTAAATGACCAATTACCATCGCCAATTTGTCAAATATTGTCAATTTACCAATTTGCCCTTATCGGTTATTATAATTTACATTATTTGCTAACCATTAAAAGTACATGTTTCATTCGTCATAAAATGATCGAATAACCAATTTTAACTCATTTCTAACCATCACTATGGTTTCTTATCATATTTGATTATTTTGTTCCGTACGACTACACGCCGGAACACCATATCTCAATTAGATATTTGTTCTTTACGTACTCTAAAAAAATATATATGACTAGTGTAAGATATACTTACTTTGCATCCGAATTATGCTTTTCCTTCGTTCTTGATTCGTTTGACCCGCTTCCTTCCCCAAGCTTTCACCTAGCTTGCCATGCGTCAAACTATCATTGTAATTCGTAAGACGGTTGGGTTAGTAATAATCATTTACGACTATTCCATCCTACGCTTCTTATATCGAGTTTTATCATTTGATCATATACTTGGTCGGTTTGACTTTTTAAAGTCAACCGACTTATCAACTTATTCATTGCACATTTGGTTTATTGAATTTCACCTAGGCATTTCATCCGAATGCTTAACGAAATCAAATTTTTACACACTAACTACTAGGTAACATGATTTCAAGCATCTATATCACGATCTTAACATCAATTCTTTTATATCATATAAAAACCCATCTCAAGTCATGTATGTTCAACACTCAAACTTGCAAATTGTTCAAGTATCTTGTTTCTACTAGTAACTATGATGATTTTAAACATGTGTAAACCATCATCTTCACTACATAATCAAAACCCACTTAGCACATAATAGGTTAATTATCAAATCCCTAGTTTTAACACTAATTCTCCAAGTTTTCAACTAGGGTTTGTTTCTAAACAAAGATTTCAACACAATAGCACTCATAGATTCAATATTCATTCCAGAATTTCGATTATGATTGTTCATCATAATCTCAAAGTATCACCAAATCTTAAAATTCGACATACCTTGTGATCCCCACGACTAGGTGATCATTTATATGTGTTCATGCATCGATTTGGGTCTTGATTTGAGCTTCAATTTGTTGAATTGTTGGAGTTAGGGTTTTGGCTCACCTTGGAGCCTTCTCCTGGTCGCTCACGAACACACTAGGTGTGTGTGTGTTTTGTTTTTGATTTTAGTAAATAATCTTTTAGATTATTCCTCCTTTGGCCCCTCAAGTTTAGTTAACTAGTAAGTAGGCTACAACCTACTTATTTTCAACAATACTTTGTTTTGTTAACTAGGTTAAACTTTGCTAGTTTAACTTAGTGAGTTCGGGGTAGTCGTAGCCCGTTATATTTTAAGTCCAGTTAGCTCGGGCCTTCTCTATATACTTTGTTTTCCTCAAAGTATTTATCCTCTTTTAAATCATATCAAATTTATTCATTTAAGTCCTAACATTAACCGGGTTAATTTTTACCACTAACGGTATTTTACCCGTCGTCACTAGTAACGTGGTTTAATTACCAAATCCATTTTTGGGGTGTTACAAGTCTACCCCCCTTAAAGAGGTTTCGTCCTCGAAACCTTTTCTTACATAATTTATTTGAGTTTCAACCCAATGTACATAAACTGAGTAACCTTCTAAGCATTACTCACACTTTGACCATTTGTTAGTGTCATTAGACAATATGGTAACATCTTTTAATTACACAACATATGTATCTTTTATGCGAATTTACGCAACTCAAAATAACGCCATCTTGTCATTTCGACTTGTTTGAGTTACTTAGCGAAATCCATCGCCTTTATACTTTCGGATTCCTTGTGAATCCGTTATTTTCACCCATTTGGATGTTTCTAGTGAGATCTTTCACTGTTTACAAACAGACCCCTTTTCTTTACGAACTTATTTATTTGGTTCATTCGTACAGCATTCGCCACTAAAATGAATTTCCTGATTTTATCCTATTTATTTAGCACTATTTAAATGTGCTATTAACGGAATTCTACAAGGCATATTACCACATACCTTCCGGCTTTATCCTTTTTCTCGTGCCCTTACTCGATCTGACTTCCCAACACTTTGCTTGTGTTGCCTTGTGATCGCTCAGTATAGGCGATCAATACTTTTCATTATTATGACCTCATGGACCATCACTGTCGTTTTGTATTCACTTACCTTTATTATTTGGCTTGACTGAGTAGCCATTTGGCCACTAGGTCATACACGCTTATCAACTATGATTATTTCACGCTAATCTTAATATAGATAGCGTGTTGAACACTTTCTTAATTTAAATATTTATCTTAATCGGCCTCATTGACTAGTCTTATTAGTCTAGTTACTTTATACCCATCTCTCGGGCTAATATGTGATTTTATTTCACATAACTTTCCTGACCGTGATCGCGTCACGTCGTGTTTTAGGTTTATTTCCCAATCATCTCATACTATATGTGTTTGATAAAACGTTGTTTTTGACTAAAACGGAATTTTAGTTTAATGTTTTATCTTTAAGTTATGTCAAGCAATTTTGACGACTTGGCATTTACTCTTTTACAGTCTTTGTTTTACGCGAAGATTCTCACTGGTTCCCTCGCTTTGTTTAAGTAATTCGTAGGTTCTCTCACGTGGCCTCGTAGGCTATTTCCTTAGGTCTTCACCCCCTTTTAATGGGAACCCTAAGGTTTATTCCCCTTTCTTTTCGTGACCCGAGGGTCATTCTGATCCCATAGACCTTAACACTAATCGCATTCCCGTAGGTTACGATGATCCCACAGATTCATCTTTTATTTGTATCTACATACAAATATATGCATATATAGCTTCAAAACATGTCTTGTTGACCTTGACCGTAGTCTAAGGCTTCATTTGTTTATTTTCGGACGAAATTTTCCGACTTTATGACTTCTCATATCGTTTATGCGTAGGTTCATCTCATGCTCACCAATCTCCAGTTTTCATATATCCGTACTCGATTATGTCCCATTACCGGGCTCATTATTCTTTTGCTTTTAACGGTACCACTATCCCGTTTGTATTTATTCATGCCGTCCGGCGTGATATTGCAATCGACCCGTTCAACTTTAAAATAGTTGAACATAATTTATTCACAATTTTTATTTACATTATTTTGTCATCTTTTAGTTATGACCCAAAACCCGAGTCCTTTAACTTTCTATCTGAGTTTCCGTTTCTCGGTCTGTGCATGCGTTCAATTCTTACCCATCAACCGGGTGTTTTACCGAAGTCGTTATTATTACGACCCTCCCGGTATGCATTAAGACCTCGCTTCATTTCTATTTTCCGGCTTTGTCCTCGAGTTTGACGTTTTACAAAAACGACTCGTTTAAAGACATATTTTCATTTTTCCGGGTTCGAGTGTAAGTACACTCCCTCCCAATGCATATCTTGATTATTCTACATGTTTATATTCTTCGGGTTCGAGTGTAAGTACACCCCCTCCCAATACATGCCTACATCATTTTACATGTTTGCATTTTCTGGGTTCGAGTGTAAGTACACCCCCTCCCAATACATGCCTACATCATTTTACATGCTTGCGTTTTCTGGGTTCGAGTGTAAGTACACTCCCTCCCAATACTTGTCTAAATCATTTTACATGCTTGCGTTTTCTGGGTTCGAGTGTAAGTACACTCCCTCCCAATACTTGTCTAAATCATTTTACATGCTTCTTTGTCCCTTCACTCGGGCTCATTATCCTGTTGTAATACGCTTCCGTCACTCGGTTGTGCGTTTACATTATTATCAAATATTTTGCTTATCTGATTCATTTGGGTACTTTTTAGTTAGTCCCATTCACTCCGCCCTTACTACATCGGATGTAAATGTGTCCGCTATAAGAAACTCGTGGTATCATATGCCACTACTTACTTGGCCAGAGTAAGTGATTTAACACATGACATACACGACCTTTTTATAGTTTTCACATCACGCCCTATGTAAGTAACGCCCCTATTCAGTTTTCTTGGAAATTACATCCTGGATATGTATTTCTGTTCAGGTTTTCCAAGTTTCTAATTTACCTATGCAACGATCATTCTCTACATGTTTGTTGCATATTGCTAAATGTGCGATTATATTTAAAAACACGCACCTGGTAACGCTTGCCCCGACGGGCGTTTCTTGCCATTAACCTTGTTCGCGGTCGTTACGCGATTTAGTCCTTAGTGAGCATGCTCCTATCGTCATACTTCGGACCGTTCCTCTATCATATCCTTAATTTGTTCAGCTCTTGTCATCTTTAAATGCAAGTGTCCTTCAATCAAGATATTCACAAAAGTTAGTAATATCAACTTCAATAATCACCTGTATTATAATACAAGGCTTTTTCTACTATACGCGTCAACGCGCGTATTTTTGTCAACTATATCCATCACTTAATTGGGGTAACGTGTATTACACGGTAACCCTATGTGTTGTCTACAACACTTTAATGCGCTAGACCATTAGCATACATGCACTTACCGGATTTGCGATCAAGCCTCGAACCGAACACTATTCTTTGTCAAGAGCATAAGGTTTAAGTCCAAGCATGGTTCCTCCCCACCATACTCGAATCTCTTAAACCAAGGCTCTGATACTAACTTGTAACGCCCTAGTTACTAATTAACGATTTTGTATGTAATTACCAACAATTAAATGTGTAGTTAAGGCTACACATGCTATAGAAATACGGGTTTATTAAAACTTTCACAAATCATAAGTTATTCTACATAACGTGATCGAATTCGTTGTTTAAAATTTACAACGTGGCAAAGTGCGGAAGCGTGTATCTTTATCGTGTTCGGTTCTTCGCTGAGCTTGATCGTCTTCCGGCATCCAAAAGTACCTACATTTCATAAACATGAAATGCTTTAGTCATACGGGGTTTAAAACGTGTCTAAACAAATCCGGGAATTTAAAATAAATAAAATAAATTTTGTTACTGGGTCCACCGTAACTTACGCTGGCACTGTAAGTTACGGTAGCCCCTGAAAGTCTATTCTTCCACCGTAACTCAGTATGTAACCATCGTAATCATATCAGCTCCACCGTAACTTACGGTGGCACCGTAAGTTACGGTGGTCCCTGCATCCAGCTTTTCCATTTTGCCGTTTAACGACATGAAAACTTTCGTATCTTTCAAACCGCTTGTCCGTTTAACCTACCGTTTCTTCCTACGTGATTGTAATTTGATTCTCCACCTTATGGAGTTAAAATCTAACCTCCGGTTTTACAAAATTTTAGACTTTTAAGTCTTCGGCTATTTCCCTTTTTACCAACTTTCGTCCCGTTCTATTTTTATCGAACAAACGAGTTTGTTTAACCTTTATTTCCCATAAACCTATCAAGTTCAAAAATGTTTAACATAATAGGTTTCAAATTACAGGTTTATATACCTCTTTAAACCCATTTTCACCCATATGCTCATTTTGACCCGTTAAGGGTATTTATGCATATTTTAAGCACCAATCTCTTTCATTCGCTTCTAAATACATATGCCCACATTTCTTATCAAATGACCTCCCACCACAACTATATTTGTGGTGGATTCAATGTAGTGATTTATATATTCCAAATTACACACTTCAAATCATTATTTTACGGCAAAGACTCTTTATAGAGACTTTTGACCAATATTTTACGTCTTTTGCTTTTCATACTTATTCAAAGTATTTATTTCATCCTATCGCTTATTTCCAAACAACCTTTATGGTTCGTTTGCTCAATTTCACTTACCAGGGCGTTTTAGTCAATTTTAGTCCTTCATTTACGACGAAGGACTATTAGTACATGTTTGATTCCAACTTACGACCTTTTAACTATATTCTTGTTTTGAAATCCATATGTTTTTAAAATACCTTAATCATAACTCAATTTATTCGGTTTACCTAAGAGGTAACCAAATATCTATATTTTAACCTTGTCTAATTCTTGTAGAAATCCAAATTCTACATGATGAGTTGTATCATTATATATACCTAGCTCGGGTCAATATATTGACCCGTTTCAATACCTTTCCTTAGTGGCCGTTAAATGATAGCGATGTAAGTATCCATGTGCTATTTATTTCCTAAAATCATACAACTTGACAACCCATTAGTCAATATTGTCAAAGGGTGATAATTTCACCCTTTTGACTCGTTTGGTCTAAATGACCAATTACCATCGCCAATTTGTCAAATATTGTCAATTTACCAATTTGCCCTTATCGGTTATTATAATTTACATTATTTGCTAACCATTAAAAGTACATGTTTCATTCGTCATAAAATGATCGAATAACCAATTTTAACTCATTTCTAACCATCACTATGGTTTCTTATCATATTTGATTATTTTGTTCCGTACGACTACACGCCGGAACACCATATCTCAATTAGATATTTGTTCTTTACGTACTCTAAAAAAAATATATATGACTAGTGTAAGATATACTTACTTTGCATCCGAATTATGCTTTTCCTTCGTTCTTGATTCGTTTGACCCGCTTCCTTCCCCAAGCTTTCACTTAGCTTGCCATGCGTCAAACTATCATTGTAATTCGTAAGACGGTTGGGTTAGTCATAATCATTTACGACTATTCCATCCTACGCTTCTTATATCGAGTTTTATCATTTGATCATATACTTGGTCGGTTTGACTTTTTAAAGTCAATCGACTTATCAACTTATTCATTGCACATTTGGTTTATTGAATTTCACTTAGGCATTTCATCCGAATGCTTAACGAAATCAAATTTTTACACACTAACTACTAGGTAACATGATTTCAAGCATCTATATCACGATCTTAACATCAATTCTTTTATATCATATAAAAACCCATCTCAAGTCATGTATGTTCAACACTCAAACTTGCAAATTGTTCAAGTATCTTGTTTCTACTAGCAACTATGATGATTTTAAACATGTGTAAACCATCATCTTCACTACATAATCAAAACCCACATAGCACATAGTAGGTTAATTATCAAATCCCTAGTTTTAACACTAATTCTCCAAGTTTTCAACTAGGGTTTGTTTCTAAACAAAGATTTCAACACAATAGCACTCATAGATTCAATATTCATTCCAGAATTTCGATTATGATTGTTCATCATAATCTCAAAGTATCACCAAATCTTAAAATTCGACATACCTTGTGATCCCCACGACTAGGTGATCATTTATATGTGTTCATGCATCGATTTGGGTCTTGATTTGAGCTTCAATTTGTTGAATTGTTGGAGTTAGGGTTTTGGCTCTCCTTGGAGCCTTCTCCTGGTCGCTCACGAACACACTAGGTGTGTGTGTGTTTTGTTTTTGATTTTAGTAAATAATCTTTTAGATTATTCCACCTTTGGCCCCTCAAGTTTAGTTAACTAGTAAGTAGGCTACAACCTACTTATTTTCAACAATACTTTGTTTTGTTAACTAGGTTAAACTTTGCTAGTTTAACTTAGTGAGTTCGGGGTAGTCGTAGCCCGTTATATTTTAAGTCCCGTTAGCTCGGGCCTTCTCTATATACTTTGTTTTCCTCAAAGTATTTATCCTCTTTTAATTCATATCAAATTTATTCATTTAAGTCCTAACATTAACCGGGTTAATTTTTACCACTAACGGTATTTTACCCGTCGTCACTAGTAACGTGGTTTAATTACCAAATCCATTTTTGGGGTGTTACATTAGTTTTCACAATTAAAACGAGAACGATTTGAACCATTGAGCGATTTTGAACGATTGAACGATTTGAACGAGTTGAACAAGTTAAACGAATTGAATGAACGATTGGTTTTTGGTATGTGATTAGATAACCGGACGGGTTTAATGTGATAAAAGCATGGTAGATACGTCGCTGGTACTTCTTATATATAAATGCTTTTATCATATTACATTCCGTGGCGTTATTTAGTTCACTTGGACAAACGATTTTGAACGATGTCACACAACGATGTTTACTAAACGATATAAACTATATGAGTTTTACTACGAGAAATATTTACGATTTGGGTTTACATAAACAAATGTTTTGAGTTAAGATTTATGGCATCGAGGTTTTATAAACTATAACCATCTGTTTGACTTGGTTATTCATTTTACAATACAATCATTTTACAAAATAAGATTTTCTAATATTAACTCATGTTTTTGTACGAGTTACTACAACATGTATACGAGCCATGAATCTGATACTCTCAGTAAACCTATGTGCTTGCCGGCATTTCTTTGCTGACTTTATTTTCACGTATGTTTCAGGTGGTGTTGAATGATGTTGATTGCGACTAGGATGCATGCTCACTTAGAACTGGACGAGGCCTTAGTGACTAAATAACAAATGATAGACAATGTAGTTGTGTTTTATCTTTAACTTTAAGATGATTGTAAATGTTAAATATCTAAATAAAACGAAACTTTTGAATCCATGGTTGTGAAACAATAATTTTGTCGCTCCACTCCCTGACGTTTCCACCGCGGTTTCGTTGTTTTACGCGGTCGGGGTGTGACAACACTAATCTTGTTTATTCTATCGTGAATGTGATATTAGACATCAAATCAGTAAAACTTACTTGTTGGTACATAGATCTGAGATGAGAATGAAGAATCCATTATTACTGTAATGATGTCCTGTGTTGATGGATCACATTAGAGAGAATATTGTGTTGGTGTTCTTGAGGAGTTTTGAATTGTTATACTATGAATGAATCCCCAAAATCATAACGTGATCATCCATTTATAAGTAACTCAAAAGTCTTTGTATTCTCTATATTAAAAGCATCTAAAAGGAAATCATAATAGCCCCTTAACTTATAAATATTCACAATTACTTCCATCTAAAAGCAGATTATGTCATATTGGTAAAGTTAAATGATCTATAGGACATATTACGAGTTATTTCTAACAGCTTATCCATCATAATGCCAATTCATATGTTAATTTGGACATCTTTTTCACATACACATTATTTGAAGTCAAGGAGCAATCGACATGTAAGTCAAGAGCAAATTACGGACCTTTCCATCTGTCGTGTAACGATTTTCACCGCACACTCGACAATGGATCAATTCAAAATAATCCATATAAAATAACAAATGTAACTATTATTGCAAACATGAATCATTTGTTTTGCTAGGCAAGTCATTTTAAACGATTATTCGTAAGATACCTGATAGTTATTCATATTTGGGTAGCATATAATAAAATGATCCATAAATATTTTTGTTGGTTTCTCATAATGTTATGGTTTTTATTGATACTTCATATATATTTTGCACTAAAAGCATAATGCAATGCACAATCCCACAAACGGGATTGGTGATTTTGAAACTTGTTGCATCATCATAATTTTTTTAAATAGTCAATCTAGTCATTATTTTATTGACTTGTAGAATTATCAATGTGCGATATACAATTGTTTCATAGTGAGTCAAATAGTAGAACTATGGTTGGCTAGGAATGTTTACACAATTTAGATCATTAGAATGAATAAGATTTTCGGTTCTACACTTTGGGAAGGGAACCCATGAAGAACATGTTAAAACCAAATACAGACACAAACACAAACTATATTACCATATTTAAATGACAGATTACATTATGCCCTATTATTTGACAATTATTTAACTATCCAATGACAAATATACTAAATTTCTTGATTAAAATAATTCTAACAATTATGAAAAAACAAAAGAAACAAAAGTTTTTGTTGTTCCTCGAATCATTTATGTATTTATCGAAAACCCGTTTGTTGAGATGAACATTTTGCTCACATATTATATACACATATTCATATAATATATACGTTTTTATATAACGAGCACTTAACTGTCCATGTTCGTTCACACACACACACACACACACACATATATATATATATATATATATATATATATATATATATATATATATATATATATATATATATATATATATATATATATATATATATATATATATATATATACTATGAACATACACTTAAACACACAAACATATGTATCCGCCGATCTTGCACGAACATGTAACACATAACATATACATAACACGTACACTGTAACAATCCTCAAGAGAACCGACACCCTTGATAATGTTCCCGACACCCTAATATATTTAAAATATCCCAAAATGTCTTTAAATATACACCGTATGTGAAAACCGAGCCCAAAATACTATATTACATTAAAAATTAAAAATAAAATAAAAATCAAAATATTAAGCTGAGGCGGGCCGCGTACACCCACCCTAATATTTACGCCGGCGGTATCAAGGTTAAACCTTGATTTCGTTGAATTTTAAGTTGAGGCGGGCCGCGTAAGCCACACCTCAACCTTACACGGGCCGCGATAGAGTGATATATGGCGAAACCCTGGGCCGCCACGTGGCCCAACACCTGTTGAACCTACGTGATAACCCGGATCAGCTACGCCTAGACCCCTTGGCCACGCGGGCCATGTAAGCCCGTGTTGTCTTTTACGCGGGCCGCGAGAAAGGCAGATTACAGCCCTATAAATTGAGAGCTCGGGCTTTCAGTTTCCGTCGCTCAATTTCGAAATATCTCTCTCAATTCTGAATAGTAGAAGTTATAGTCGGGTATTATACCCCCTAAATAGCGAGGTTCTTCTACGATGTAAGTATTATAATCCCTGGAGACGTATTAGATACTCTGCCCGATTGATCTAGGGTTCCGTAACGGCTGTCGTGGTTCTGCTCGACGTAGTCGTTGGAATGCCGTCTCGGGGAGGGTATTACTAATGTTAAAATGGGTTATTATACTAACACACTTGCATTTGTGTAATTTATAGATTATCACCAGGAAACCCTAAAGGATAATCTAAAACAGCAATGTGAGTAATCCTCTTTTTGATAAATGTTTTTACAAAACCTCACTTAATTAAATATATATACAAAGCAGTTATTGAGTATTTGTAAGAATACAATTATAGTGGGTATGTTGGGGGTTTTGTATACAAAATTTGTTACTGGCGTGGTAACATTCCACAAGTTGAGTATGACAGTACCACTGATGTTAATTGTTATATCTTGGAAACAAATGTAATTGCGGATGCGCCCTCAATACTGTAAAATGATTGGTATTTCAACTTGATTAAACTGGGATTCACTCACCAGTATTTCCCACTGACAAAAATGTTTTTAAAACGCGTTTCAGGTAACAAAATTTGAAAGCCAAATAGAAGCCAGCTGGACAGCACTGAAGGCTTGGAAAAGTGGCAATAAAGTTATCTAAAAGAAATAGATGTTTTTCTTAAATAAAGATAGGATTTATTCCTATGAAAGTGTGCATACTGAAAACTTGGGTTTTACCCATGTGTTCAATGTTATAAAGTGTGGTGGTTTACTCTGATAAAATATTTCCTAACTACGGTCCTGATGAAAATTTCCGCTGCCAAATTAGATAAATAACGTGATGCCACCGAAACTGGCTCGCGGCCGCCCGTTCCCGGGGATTTGGGTTCGGGGGTTGCGACAAAAGGTGGTATCAGAGCTATGCCACTGATTCAGCCACAGAAGTGTTCTGCTGACATCGAAATCCAAAGTGTAAGGAAATAAATAACAGGAATACGTGCATAATTGTATTTTCTTGTTATGTGTTATCTGACTATCTGTTAGTTTGCAGTATGAGCGACCAAGGACCATCTGACGCGTATCGTCAATTGTCTAGTTCGCCTAGAAGCGAAGGCACCTCCTTTTCTCAGCCTGCCCTCTCGGGGTACTCTGCTGATACGGAAGAAGGAATCGTTGTGTTTAAGGCTCAATCTGAAGAGCCATTTCCTCAGAAAAAGAGGGGATGGTTCAGTAGGGGAGCACACAAGCGTAGGAAACATATGAAAAAGTTACAAGACCAGAGAGCACTAGCCGCGGCTAAACGAGAAACCGATGCGTATGCCCAGGATATGCTTAATAGGGGTATAGCCAATATCCATATTTTAGCAACTACTGCAGCTGACCCAAACCTGGAGCAAATGCTAGCACCCCAACCGCAACCACAAATTCCTGATCAAACCATGGAAATAGAAAACCTTGGAAATCCATTAGAAATGCATGATTTCAACCCGGAGGAGATACCTAGGGTACCTGCACCAAATCCCCTAGACCCAAATTACGATCCCTGGTGGGATGATGTTAGGGACTATGTGCAACGCTACCCGATTCACGAAGATGTGCCAATGCAAAACCTAGGAGCCTACCCATGGTTAGATACTCTAGATCCCTATTTTAATAATGATGCATACATTAGGGAGATCTTAGAAAATCCTTACCCATACCAGGCCCCTATACCTCCATATTAGGAACTCGCACCCTAGATTCCGAACCCAGTCCTAGAACCTGCACCCCCAATGAGTGCAGAAAACGTACAAGAACTTAAGACTTTCGGTGAGGAAATTTTAGAAAGCAATGAGAGAATGCGACAGGTGGGAGAGCATCTCGTATGGAAATACGACGAACACAATATGGATTTTTGGATGAATCCATATCCATGAATGAGATGGTGGAAACGGTAGTAATAATAATATAATATAATATATGTTTGTATGTGTTAGAAAAAAAAAAACTATGGATGCATATTATTAGTATTGTAGCTTTACATTTCAGTCGGTATTGTAATTTTAATTTCAGTACTAGTGTGTAATAGATGCATAATATATGAATAGAGTAAAAGTCGCAATGCTCGACGCTTTTGACCAAAAGTGCGTGTCATGTGATTGGCTATATTCAAATATTATTGGTGATATTAATATGTGGTAAATGTTTAAAATTCAGATGGACGACGAAGCTAATCAGGAAAACTAGAATGATAATATCCCGAACGACAACCACTCGAATAACGATAATCTGAATAATGAGAATCCGAACAACAATGGAAACCAAATGGATAATAGTGCCGTTCAACATATAGTGGCACAAGGAATTATAGATGCAATGCCATTTATTATTCAAACGGTTCAAGAAGCGAATAATAAAAGTAAGCATAGCAGTAAGCGACCAACTGAACCGGAACACAGCGTGAACAATGGACCCGTACTTCTGGTGCCCATTCCCAAAAGAAGAAGAACCATGCCATATGGTTGTTCTTACAAATAATTCTGGTCCTGCAAACCAATAGAATTCTCGGGCAATGAAGGACCCATTGCAGCTCTACGCTGGATAGAGAAAACTGAAGCTGTTCTGAAAATATGCAAGTGTGCTGAAAAGGATAAGATAATGTTTGCTTCTAATTTATTTAAGAATTCAGCCCTAGAATGGTGGAACACTATCCTCCAGTCAAGAGGAAGTGATAGGATATACAACATGGAATGGGAGGAGTTCAAAAATATGGTAGAAAGGAAGTTCTGCCCTCCCAATGAAAAGGAGCAGATAGCCAATAAGTTTCTGAACCTTAGAATGACCGGGGTAGATAGTAAGGGGTACACTACTACATTCTTTGAATATGCTAGAATAGTGCCAACCCTTGCATCACCTGAACCGGTATTAATCTCCCGTTACATCTGGGGATTAATCGGAGAGATTAGACATGTAGTCAAGACAGCTAGACCTCAAACCATAGAAGAAGCTGTAGAACTATCTAATACCTTGACAGATGAGTTAATTCGTATTAGAGAAGAAGACCAGAGGAGAAACCTAACCCAAAGGCTTACTCAAGAATTCCGTTCTGGGAATTTCAACCGTAGGAATATAGGTTCTACCTCTGCACCGTACTGAAAAACCTGCAGAAAGAAGCATTCAGGAAGATGCTCCACTTACTACAATTTCTGCAAAGCACCAGGACACAAGGAAGAAACTTGCAGAAGGAAACCAACAAATGGATTGTGCTTCAACTGTGGAGAAAAAGGTCACATCAGGCCAAACTGTCCGAAATTGTCTCCAGCTGCAAACAACAAGAATCCTAAAAATGCTAGAGCATTTGTTCTAACTGCAGATGAAGCCAAGATGATCCCGGGCGTCATAGCTGGTACGTTTTTAGTTAATGATATTTTTGCTAAAGTATTATTTGACTCTGGTGCAAACCAAAGTTTTATTAATACTTCGTTTTGCAAACTTCTGAATCAATCATTAACTAAACTACCACAAGAATGTCTAGTAGAGACAGCAAATGGAGAAACCGTTAGGATTTCTGAAATCTTGCAGGGAGCAAGAACAGAAATTTTTAATCAAAAGTTTATTGCAAACCTTTACCCAATGAATCTGGCAGGATTTGATGTCGTATTAGGAATGGATTGGTTAATAACCAATAAAGCCAGTATTTTATGTGATCAAAAGTCAATTCAAGTAAAATCACCAAGGGGTGAAAAGATCACAATTAGAGGAGATAAACCATCTAGATCCACTCAATTCATCTCTGTGATGAAAACTGCAAGTTATATAAGAAAAGGATCTATAGTGTATTTGATTTCTATAATCACTAACACTAAAGAAAAAGAATTAAAAGACATCCCAGTAGTTTCTCAGTTTTCAGATGTACTTCCAGAAGAATTGGTAGGACTACCTCCAGACAGGGAAGTTGAATTCAGAATCCATCTGCTACTAGGTACAGCACCGATTGCCAAAGCACCTTACCGTTTGGCACCCGCTGAAATGCAGGAACTGAAGAAACAGTTAGACGAATTGTTGGAGAAAGGATTTATACAGCCAAGCTCCTCGCCATGGGGAGCACCGATACTGTTCGTCAAAAAGAAGGACGGATCAATGCATATGTGCATTGACTACCATGAATTGAACAAGGTCACAATTAAGAACCGGTATCCATTACCAAGAATCGATGATCTGTTCGATCAACTGCAAGGAGCTCGATTTTTCTCTAAAATCGATTTAAGATCAGGATATCATCAATTAAAGGTACAGGAAGAGGATATTACTAAGACCGCATTCAGAACAAGGTATGGCCATTATGAATTTACTGTCATGCCATTTGGTTTAACCAATGCCCCAGCCGCATTTATGGACAGGATGAACCGAATATGTAAGCCATATTTGGATAAATTCATAATTGTCTTCATAGATGATATTCTAATTTACTCTAAAAGTAGAGATGAGCATGCAAAGCATTTGCACTTACTATTAAGTCTGTTAAGAAAGGAAAAGTTGTACGCTAAGTTTTCCAAGTGTGAGTTTTAGTTAGAACAGGTACAATTTCTTGGACACTTAGTCGATCATGAAGGAATTCATGTGGATCCAACAAAGATTGAGGCAATTACCCAATGGAAAACCCCTGAATCGCCAACTGAAGTTAGAAGTTTCTTAGGATTAGCCGGTTACTATAGAAGATTTATTCGAGATTTTTCTAGAATAGCTATTCCTTTAACTAAGTTAACCTGTAAATCCATTAAGTTTGAATGTGGACCAAAACAAGAAGAAGCCTTTAGAATCCTTAAGCAAAGATTAACCCATACACCCATACTAGCGTTACCAGAAGGAACTGAGGACTTTGTAGTCTATTGTGACGCTTCTAAGTTAGGTTATGGATGTGTGTTGATGCAACGTAAAAAGGTTATAGCTTACGCCTCTAGACAGCTTAAGAATCATGAAGAGAATTATTTAACCCATGATCTAGAATTAGGAGCTATAATTTTTGCCCTTAAGATTTGGAGACATTACCTTTATGGTAGTAAGTTTACCATACTTACAGATCATAAAAGTTTAAGGTATGTTTTTGGGCAAAAGGAGTTGAATATGAGACAACGACGATGGATGGAAATTCTTAGTGATCATGATTGTAACATCCAGTATCATGCAGGAAAAGCCAATGTAGTAGCAGATGCTTTAAGTCGAAAATATCATGAAAAGCCAAAAAGGGTACGTTCTCTTAAATTAAATCTATAAGTAGATTTAAACGATCAGATAAGAGAAGCACAAGAGTCAGTAATCAAGAAAGATACTGAAAATTTAAAAGGAATGATTAAAGAACTAGAACAAGGAACAGATTTGGAGATTCCATAAGGAAAGAATGTGGATACCTAAATTAGGAAACCTACGTCACCGTATATTAGAAGAAGCGCATAAGTCTAAGTATACAATGCATCCAGGAAGTGATAAAATGTACTAGGATTTAAGGAAAAATTTCTGGTGGATAGGAATGAAAAAGGATATAGCAGCGTATGTTTCTAAATGTTTGACCTGTTCACAAGTAAAAGCTGAACACCAGAAACCCTCAGGTTTGCTGCAACAGCTAGAAATGCCAGTTTGGAAATGGGAATTGATAACAATGGATTTTGTTACCAAGTTACCCAAAACAAGAAAAGGTAATGATACAATCTGGGTGATTGTAGATAGGCTAACCAAGTCAACTCATTTCCTACCAATGAAGGAAACTTTCAGTATGGAACAGTTAGCCAAATTATATGTAAATGAAATTGTGTCATTACATGGAATACCTTTATCAATTGTTTCTGATAGGGATAGCCGTTTTACCTCTCATTTTTGGGCAAGTTTCCAAAAAGCAGTGGGAACCAAGTTGAATCTAAACACAGCTTATCATCCTCAAACGGACGGACAAAGTGAAAGGACAATTCAGACAATGGAGGACAAGCTTAGAGCTTGTGTAATTGATTTCAGAGGTAATTGGGACGATCACTTACCTTTAATAGAATTTTCTTACAACAACAGTCATCACACAAGTATCAATACTGCACCATTCGAAGCACTTTATGGACGAAAGTGCAGAACCCCAGTCTGTTTGTAACGCCCAAAATTCTTAATCCGAAAGTAATATTATCATGCTTTAATTTAACAAAAATCGGGCATGACCCATTTGTATTATGAACAATTCCCTGTAAGACTAACTTGTAATAACTTAAAAAAAAATACAACACAGCGGAAAATATGAACCCAAAAATTTCGTTCTTTAATAGACATAGTACTTACAGGAAAGTTCGAATATCAAATGTCATACATTCATTAAAAAGGATTTACCACGTTCCATTATACTAATACTTCGGACCTACATTTGCTAAACTATGTGACCGATCTTTCCCGTACAATCCTTTGCTCTTGACTCGATCTTCAATCTTTCTATCCTTCATAATGATGCTAAATCCACGCAACCTGTAGACACCACATACAATCACATCGTTAGCAACCAGTCACATCATACATAAGTTTTAAACATACATAGTTAGGCGTCGACATCTCATGCTTTCGCTTATGTTAATTCATTCATCCGTCCATTCGAACACCATCATTGGATTTTAGTGTCAAACCTACAACTTCCATTATTTGTATACCTGCACTTCCATTTCATTCTCAATAGAAAAACGGTTAGCATCGTTAGATTTCATTCATATGAATAAGTCCACATATACGCATAAACAAGTCTCATTCATTCGTGCATATATTTAAATTCCAATCCATGCATACATACCTTTCTGTTCGTACAAAAACTTACAATTTACATCTTACACAATATTACATGCAAGTCCTAAACACACACGTCTATACATGTAAATTACATACACATAAATCTCCATACTTACGCGTTCATAGTCATACTCACCTACGAGTTCCAATTACTTACATACAATCAAACACATACCCACATGTATAACTACTTATTTTATCCTTATGCATACCCACGAGCAAGTTCCCTTCTTACCCATACTTGATAAAAACTCTCTCTTAAATTTGGGTTGCATTTCGGAAGCTTTAAAACGGGTTCCTTACTCATCCATAACTCACACAACTATTTGGTAAAGTTAGGGTGCATGACGGGGGTCTAACGGGGCTTAGGAATGGGCTTACGGGGCCCGAGAATCAAAGAAAACAAAGAAACTGACTTAACTAGCAACATAGGGCGTCGGCCAAAACCCACCAGCGTCGGCGACGCTGGTAGCGGCGTCGGGGACGCCCCTCTGCAGATCTGCTCTCCGTTTTTTGCTTATTTTAACCGTTTCGACCCCTGTTCGTGCACCCCGAGCGTCCCAAAACGTAAAATAACATTTGTCCAAGCCCCTAAATCATTCTAATACTAACACTCATGCCTTAATGGTCGAATCCTTACCTTACCCCGCTACCTAGTTTTTGACCCGTTTGATCTTTAATACACACTTTTCGACTTAGTTAACATTTTTGACCCATTACCACAAAACTAAACTTAGAACTTCATTTGATCTTACGTTCTTACATATCTCACTATTCGCAACATATGACAAAATTAACAAATCTTTCTAAATACTAAAAAGAGGTTCGGAACTTACTTACACTTCATTATGTTATGACAACAAAACTCCATTTGACACATTCGATCTACTTAGCGAGAACCATCGTTTTCATTCAACCAAATCCATGTTTGACTTCGTAACATACTCAATTATCTAGAACAATACCTTATTTAAACAAGCTAAAAAGTGAAATTAGAATCACTTACCTCGAGCGTTAGTGTTCATGCTTGCTTCCTCGCCTCCGCTTGACCCGTTAACCTTCCGTTCTTGAGTCCATTTCCACATGATCCCTATGCCTTCTCATCACGCAATCACATTCTTGTTAGTATACATGATTGTACACTTAATGATCATGTCGAATGCATGGTTCACGTTTGACTTTCATTAGTCAACTCTAACAAACATAAGACATATACCTAAAATCACATCTTTTCCAACTCGTATAATTCCTTAAATAATTGCATATAACACACATTGTTAAACATGCGCCCTATGACTTTATAGCATTGAAATTTGACAAGAGTCTAGCCATACTACTTATGCAAGGTTTGGCTTTCAAAAGTCAACGACCCATCTTATGGACTTTCGACTTAACCTCATATATCCGTGTCATCATATTAAGCTATAACAATGGCATTATATACACTTCATATTCATGATGTAACATGCTTACAACCACATGATCAGTCCATTACATACACACACATACATAATATCAATACTACATATACTAAACCTTTCGGGATTCCATACTAGACGACCATATTTGGGGTACATGAACAACATGATTTTACCATCCTTACTTGCTATACATTAACGCCAATTTTACACATAGTAACGCTTTAAACACACCTTAACAACTGTAAACATTCACCCGAAGCAATATTTAGTGTTTAGTAAATTGGTGACTAGAAAATCATATGTTTTAAGTTCATAAAACACATTATTTTCATTGCTGCATTTTTCACGCAGCAGCTGTTCGGGGTCACTTTCCCCCTTCTTAATCACATAATCTGACTTCGACTTTCAAATAAGAATTGTAACATGCGAAACAAGCTTTTCAACGATATAAGGCTCGTTGTCTAACTCCTAATAACGAATGAGATACGGCCTTTACAAGATGACTATCTAGGGCTGTCAAAAGTGACTAATTTACTAACTTTTCATGCTGTTTTGACCCACTAAATCTCATAACCAGCCTCTTGTGACCAAATAAGAATTGTAACATGCGAAACAAGCTTTTCAACGATATAAGGCTCGTTGTCTAACTCCTAATAACGAATGAGATACGGCCTTTACAAGATGACTATCTAGGGCTGTCAAAAGTGACGAATTTACTAACTTTTTAACACAAACTTGAATCAATTCAAGTTTCATGTAGGCATTTTATCAAACACTTTGTGTGCGTACCACTATCTAAGCATAATGTACAAGCATTCTTTGCATATTCTTACTAGTTCATATCAAGATCATCAAATTCCATTAACCTCACATAACTTTCATCCTAAATCAAGGCTATTAACAATAATCCACAATATCCAACTTCATATATATATATATCAAAACTATACTTGATTTAGCACATGCAACATCATCATCTTCATAAAATTACTTTTACAAGTGGGTTTTCATTAAATCATCAATATAATCAAAAATTCGAACACAATTCATGTTTCATGAGATGATTCTAGTTCATTACCTTTCTAATTTCACATAGGCTCAAGGATTAAACACAACCCATCTCATCAATGATCATCAAATCGAAATTCTACAACTTACCACTTGATTAGTAGGCTTAAACGGTTGCAGATTCAGATTCATGCATATGATTAGCTTCAATTTCCCTTCTCAATTTTGCAACTTCAAGGATTTTAGGGTTTCTCCTCTTTTTCTCCTGCTTGGGGCGACACACACACACGCCAAGCCAGATGTGTGTGTGTTTGTTTTTCCTTATTTTTCTTTTAGTAAATATCTTTTTCCTTGTACATGTTTAGCCCCTCCATTTATATGTTTGCCTAAACTTTGGTCATAGTTTATTTTATAATGCAATATTTCACATTTATTCTAACTAAGTTATATCTTCTATTCATTCTTATACAACATGTTTATTTAAACATTTTTCATATTCCATGAAATCTTATTAGTGAGTTATACGTTCGGGTTTTGGGGTGTTACACTGTTGGGCATAAATTGGGGAAAAGCAACTATCTGGACCCGAGATAGTGCAGGAAACAACTGATAAAATCATTCAAGTCAAGGAACGACTAAGAGCAGCACGTGATCGACAGAAGAGCTACACGGATAATAGACGTAAGCCATTGGAATTTCAAGTAGGTGACAAGGTATTATTAAAAGTCTCTCCTTGGAAAGGAGTGGTAAGATTCATCAAACGGGGAAAGCTAAGTCCCAATTATGTTGGAACTTTTGAAATTGTTAGAAGAATAGGACCTGTAGCCTATCAGCTACAACTGCCAGAGGAAATGGCAGGAATTCATGTTGTATTTCATGTATCTAATCTCAAGAAATGCTTAGCCGATGAATCTCTTGTAGTACCTCTTAAGGATATAGAGGTAAATGAACAACTTAAGTTTGTAGAGAGGCCTCTACACATTGAAGATAGGAAAATCAAGAATCTTAAGCACAAGAGATTAGTTCTGGTCAAAGTGAAGTGGGACTCCAAAAGAGGACCTGAATACACATGGGAGCTTGAATCAGAAATGCAAAGGAAATATCCGCACCTATTCCAGTAGATCTTGAGGACGAGCTCTAAAACAAGGTGGGGAGGATGTAACAATCCTAAAGAGAACCAACACCCTTGATAATGTTTCCCGACACCCTAATATATTTAAAATATCCCAAAATATCTTTAAATATACACCGTATGTGAAAACCGAGCCCAAAATACTATATTACATTAAATATAAAATAAAAATCAATATATTAAGCTGAGGCGGGCCGCGTAGACCCACCCCAACATTTACGCGGGCGGTATCAAGGTTAAACCTTGATTTCGTTGAATTTTAAGTTGAGGCGGGCCGCGTAAGCCACACCTCAACCTTACGCGGGCCACGTAAGCCACACCTCAACCTTACGCGGGCCGCGACAGAGTGATATATGGCGAAACCCTGGGCCGCCACGTGGCCCAACACCTGTTGAACCTACGTGATGACCCGGATCAGCTACGCCTAGACCCCTAGGCCACGCGAGCCGCGTAAGCCCGTGTTGTCTTTTACGCGGGCCGCGAGAAAGGCAGATTACAGCCCTATAAATTGGGAGCTCGGGCTTTTAGTTTCTGTCGTTCAATTTCGAAATCTCTCTCTCAATTCTGAATAGTAGAAGTTATGGTCGGGTATTATACCCCCTAAATAGCGAGGTTCTGCTACGATGTAAGTATTATAACCCCTGGAGACGTATTTGATACTCTGCCCGATTGATCTAGGGTTCCGTAACGGCTATCGTGGTTCTGCCCAACGTAGTCGTTGGAATGCCGTCTCAGGGAGGGTATTACTAATGTTAAAATGGGTTATTATACTAATACACATGCATTTGTGTAATTTATAGATTATCACCAGGAAACCCTAAAGGATAATCTAAAACAGCAATGTAAGTAATCCACTTTTTGTTAAATGTTTTTACAAAACCTCACTTAATTAAATATATACAAAGCAGTTATTGAGTATTTGTAAGAATACAATTATAGTGGGTATGTTGGGGTTTTGTATACAAAATTTGTTACTGGCGTGGTAACATTCCACAAGTTGAGTATGATAGCACCACTGATGTTAATTGTTATATCTTGGAAATAAATGTAATTGCGGATGCGCCCTCAATACTGTAAAATGATTGGTATTTCAACTTGATTAAACTGGGATTCACTCACCAATATTTCCCACTGACAAAAATGTTTTTAAAATGCGTTTCAGGTAACAAAATGTGAAAGCCAAATAGAAGCCAGCTGGACAGCACTGAAGGCTTGGAAAAGTGGCTAAAACCGACAAGTTCTAGTTATACGACTAACGAACTTTTACACTATAGAAACCGAGATTTAGTAACTAGATTTCCACATGACATCTTTTATCCCCCCTAATACACCAAATTCTAATTAATGTCACATAATAATCACATATTAGTATTCGTTAGGTGATAATTACAATTTCTGATGTTAGAACGGACTAAAAATATTACTTGTGCGATCCACCGAATAATTATGATATTTTACGTATCCAAATAAGTTTTTATCTATGATTCACATCAAACATATAATAGTGTCATCGATTTAATGTTCTATATATATTGGAACAATTTCGACACCAACATTCACCGGATAACCACAAATTCTCGCTATAATTAGTTTTATCGTAACGCAATGAGACGATATCGACGATACCAAATGTAATAACCCATGCATTTCCTCGGATGTTGCTAGACTTTATGGACTCAATTAGCACATAATTAAGTCTTAACGCACATAATTAATTAGATAGATTGTGATTTGTGTCACAACCCGACCACGTTAAAACAATAAACCGTCGCGGAAACGTCGGGGAGTGTTGTAACAGAATTATTGTTCCACAACCATGGTAACCAAATGTTTTGTTTTATTGAATTATTGTGTAATGTACATTGTCTTTAAACCAAAACAAACAAGTACACATCGTTTATAACTGTTTTTAAGTCACCAAGGCCTCGTCCAGGTCCTATGTGACACAAGCTTCCTAGCAACCAACATCAAGCAATACCACCTGAAACATATGTAACTAGATCCTATGTTGACCTCACTTGACCTAAGACTTCATGTAGACGTAGTCAACAGACAGTTCATGCATCAACATTATTTAAGGTATGTTAAGCCTATTTCACTATCCTAGAGTGTTTATCGCCTTAAACTAACTGTGTTTACGCACCAGTTTGCGTATAACCCTCCAGAAAGCGATTTAAAGCTTGAAATCGGAATCGAATTAAATCGTAAAATCATCAAACACAAATACACACATAATAACACCAAAACACGTTGTTTTATTAATAATTAACATTGTTTTACATTGTATGTCGATTACAGAGCATAGTTGTCACAGTCTCCCCTACTTTAGGAAATTTTGTCCCGAAGTTTTAACTAGAGGAAACTTGTGAGAACAATTGCAGATATTTCGCCTTCATTTGGTCCTCACGTTCCCAAGTAAACTCTGGGCCACGTTTGGACTCCCAGCAAACCTTGACCAATCGAATCCGTTTGTTCTTCAACTGTTTGAATGTACGGTCCACTATCTCCACAGGTTTCTCGACAAAGTGCATTGTTTCATCGATTTGGATTTCGTCGAGTGGAATGTGAAGATCAGCGTCAGCTAAACACTTTCGCAAATTGGACACGTGAAAAGTTGGATGGATATTTCCAAGCTTTGGAGGTAACTCTAGTCGATAGGCAACCTTTCCAACTCTTTCAACAATCTTAAATGGTCCAACGTATCGTGGTGCAAGTTTTCCTTTTTTTCCAAATCTCACCACTCCCTTCCAAGGTGACACCTAGAGTAGGACATGGTCCCTGACTTGAAATTCCAGGGGCTTGCGTCGCATATCCGCATAACTCTTTTGACGGCTTCTAGCTGTCACAAGATTATCGCGAATTTTCTTGATTTTGTCTGTCGTTTCCAAAATGAGCTCAGGTCCAGTAAGCTGAGCTTCACCGACCTCATTCCAACAGACAGGTGAACGACATTTTCGACCATAAAGAGCTTCGAATGGTGCCACATTGATGCTAGCATGATAACTATTATTGTAAGAGAACTCGATCAATGGCAGATGAGAATCCCAATTACCACCAAAGTCTATCACGCATGCTCTAAGCACATCCTCCAAAGTTTGAATCGTCCTCTTAGATTGTCCATCTGTTTGAGGATGATAAGCAGTACTTAGATTTAGTTAGGCTCCCATGGAAGATTGCATGGCCTTCCAGAAATGAGATGAAAATCGAGCATCACGATCAGATATGATGTCCAAAGGAACACCATGTCGAGATACAATCTCATCAACATAAATCTTTGCAAGTTTATCAGCAGATAGATCCTCGCGAATCGGAAGAAAATGAGCCGACTTCTTAATCGATCGATAACAACCCATATCGCATCGTGACCACTACGCGGTAATTTAGTGATGAGATCCATCGCAATGTTCTCCCACTTCCAAACCGGTATCTCTGGTTGTATAAGCAAGGCAGAAGGTCGTTGATGTGACAACTTGAGTTTCCAAGACTCCTATTTCGCATTTATTGCACGTTCATTGGTTGTTTAGTTGTTTAGTTGCACAATTAGTTTACTATGAAACTGTAACGTTTTGATTCAGTTAAGTATATTGTATGTGAGCATGGTTATGTGTTACTGTTGAAAGATTTGTCAAATGTATGAACTTGGTGGTGAAACTGTGAAATTGTTTTGAGATGGTGTACTTATGTAAAATATGATACTTGGGGATGTATAGGGTAATTAGTGAAATCCTAATGATTCTTAACCCTAATCATTCACTAATCACTACACAAAAACCAAAACACGTACTTGCTTATGCTCTGATCTTCTCTGGCAATCATCACCATCATCATTGGCACAAGATCTTCATCACTTTTGATTTCATCTCTTTATCTAGAATCAACCCAAGGTATTTGTTTATTGATTATTTGATTGTTATCAATGCCTGATTCTTGTAATTCTTGTAAACCCTAGTTCCTCATATGATGGTTCTGTGTTTTTGATTGATGCTGATTATTGTGATATGATGATGATTAGTTGTGTAATTGTTTGCTTGTTGTCAAGATATGTCTGATGTGATGAAAGTGTTCATTGTTGATTTGGTTTCTGCAATGCATAGCAATGAATTAGGGTTTTCTTGATCGTGAAACGTAACTATTCCATTCGCACGATTGATGGTAACTTTTGAATTGATACATGAAGCTGTCCGACCTTTTTAAGATGTTACCATGGTCCGACTTTTATTCAATTAAGAGGTCCGACTATTGTTGTTTATGTATATGTCCGATGTTTCATTGATTTGGTTGGTCCGACCTTTGTTTAGCCTAAATGAGTCCGACTTTTAATGTTGTTATAATAAGTCCGACCTTTTAATGATATCACATTTGTTTAAAATGTTAACCATTGTCCGAGTTTTAAGGACAATGCCTTGTTCGACCTTTTGATACGCATGCACCCTTGTCCGACTTTTATGAAGGGAAACCCCCCCCCCCCACCTGTCCGAGTTTCTTAAATGGTTGGGGATGTCCGAGTTTCAGTTAATGAGGATCCGACTTTTGTGTGCTAGTGGGGTCCGAGTTTTTAACATATGCATATAGGGTCCGATTCTTTTATAATGATTAGGAGGTCAGACTTTTTGATATGAAAGGAGGTCCGACTTTTACTTGGCTGTGCATATCCGACTTTTGCTTGTTTATAAAGGTCCGACTTTTACAAGTATGATACAAGATCTGATATTGTGAAGTCTATAAGGTCCGAGTTCTTATGATGATGTTTTGTCCGAGCTTTTACTTGCATAAGGTTTGTCTGAGCTTTGTGGTGCGTGAATTGCCTGAATTTACTTATGATGCTTATGGTGCTAAGTCAAAACTCTGTATGAAGGGTGTTAACTGTCTGTTTATCCTGTCAAGCATGAATTTACATGGATTTGACTGACTGCTTAAATGCCGCATGATGATTAACTGCCAAACACACTATGTGACGTTAGATTTATGTACAAGATTGTTATGAACGAAAACTGATTATACATACGTACGTACGATAGGTCGTGATTGATTAACTGTGAGCGTGCGTATTCTTTTGCATACCGAGCAAACCAAGGTGAGTTCACACAGCCAAGGCATGGGGTTCCCAGGGTGGGAATGGGTTTGGATTATTTACTTGTACTTACCTAGCATATGGAACTTAATTATATGGTCCTCGGGTGAGGAAGGGTTATTGATAAGATACGACTAGACTAGTGATACTTATAGAACTGATCTTCGCACACACGCCAGGGTTGGCTGCGATAATATGACTGATCTTCGCACACATGCCAGGGTTGGCTGTGATAATATGACTAATCTTCGCACACATGCCTAGGAAGGCTGCGAACTATACACAAAACTTCGCACACCTGCCGGGTGGCCGCGATACAAATATACCTAGTCTAGAATACTTGGAAACTTTTTCTAATCTTCGCATACATGCCTAGAGGGCCACGATACGAACTAATACGATACATGACTTAATGAATGAACACAAGGCTTATTATACTATAACAATTACTGAACTATAAACTGTGAACTTGCTCAACTAGTTGTTGATCCTCTGTTACATGCCTTGCAGGTCGTTAGATACATGGAGCTTGCACAGGGAGGAGCTGGTCGTTGTGGGCTTGGATCGTGATTGTCTTGTTAAACACTTATGACATTTCATACTTATTTATGTTGGATTTTATTTATACGCTTCCGCTAAACAGTGATAACATACTTATGTTTTGGAACACCTTTCATATTGGTGGTTGAATGGCATTTACTTTTATATATTAATTACATGTTCAATATGATTGGTGGCTTGATCCTGGTCAGTCACGCTCCCAAGCGGTGTTACTCCGCAGGTGGATTTTGGGGGTGTGACAGATTGGTATCAGAGCCATTGGTTATAGAGAACTTGGTTTTAATATGGGAAAAACGTTTTTATTAAAACTAGACTATAACTAGAATAGTGCTCTCAACGATCCACAACGACGCTTCGCTCCACGTGCAAGACTCAACCTCCTAGGTAATAAGGTTTATGTTTATTGCCTACATGCTAGAATTGCATAGAACTTTGCTCGTAGTATGCTTAAATTACGTTGCTCACTATTTGTTATTGCTTGAGAACACTCGTGTGCTTACACTCTTCTGTCATCGCACTACTCGCGAACCAGTCTCACTTACACTACTTTTACTATGAAGAACAATGGCTGGACGCATTAACATGACTCAAGCCCAGTTGACGGCTCTTATCAATGAACAAGTTGCTGCGGCACTTGCAGCTGCAAACGCAGGAGGTATACCCTGCAGTCGTAACTCATCCTAGGATCTTTAGATCCTACGTTCCTAAACAACTCTTATGTTTAACCTCATTCTGTTCTTACACACTAGGTCAACACGTTCAGCAGTTGTATGTACTTTCAAGAACTTCATGGACTGTCGTCCAAGCACATTCAGTGGCACCGAGGGGGCAGTGGGACTCCTCCATTGGTTTGAGAAGCTAGAGTCAGTATTTGAAATGTGTGAGTGCCCTGAGGCTCGCAGGGTCAAGTACGCCACTGGTACTTGGAAGGAATCGCGTTAACTTGGTGGAACGCGCAGGTACATATCCTAGGGTTGGCAGCTGCTAACGCCACCCCTTGGAATGATTTCAAGGAGCTGATTAAACGTGAATACTGCACACGGGAAGATATTCACAAGTTGGAAGATGAGTTCTACCATCTGAAAATGACTGGGTCAGAAATCGAAGCTTATACTAAACGGTCGAACGAGCTGGCCGTGTTGTGTCCAACTATGGTGGACCCTCCAATTAAGCGTATTGAGTTGTACCTCAAGGGGTTAGCGCCAGAGATTCAGAGCCATGTGACATCGGCTAATCTTGATAATATCCAAGCTATTCAGCGCCTTGCTCATCATATTACAGATCAGGCAGTGGAACAGAACAAGGTGCCAAAACGCATCAGTGCTACCACTACTGCTGTTACTACTTCTGCTACTCCCAGTGACAACAAAAGAAAATGGGATGGGGATTCCAGCAAGGGATCAGCTTCAGTTCAGTCACAGGTTCAGCAGCGAAAGACTGACAGTTATCAGAGTCCCAGTCAGCACTTTTCAGGCAATCAGGGGCAGGGTGGATATCGGGGAATTCACCCACTATGTAATAGGTGCAACAGACACCACAGCGGACGGTGTCGCAAGGAACGTTGTCAGAGATGTCTCAAGATAGGGCATGAAGCTAAAGACTGCAGGAGTTCGCGACCTGCAAATCAGAATCAGCAACACCCACCACCAGCTCCACAGAACCAGCATCAGCAGCAGCAACAGCGGGGCAACAGGGGATGTTTTTCAGTGTGGGGCTGAAGGTCATTTCAAGCGTGATTGCCCCCAGTTGAACCAGAACCAGAATCGCAACAATAACAACAACCAGGGCAATGGCAACAACAATAATGGGGGAAACAACAACGGTGGGAACAACAACGGCAACGAAGCAAGGGGTCGTGCATTTGTGTTGGGGCGGGGTGATGCCAGAAATGATCCCAACGTAGTCATGGGTAAGTTTCTTCTTGACGACTTTTGTGTTACAGTATTGTTTGATTCGGGTGCGGATACAAGTTATGTGTCTCTTAAAGTTAGCCAAATGTTAAAACGTACACCAACTCCCCTAAACACCAAACATGTCGTAGAGTTAGCTAATGGTAAAAGTATAGAGGCCACACATATAGTTCAGGGTTGTAATCTTATCCTCGCTGGTCAGACTTTCTCCATCGACCTCATTCCTATAGTTCTGGGTAGTTTTGACATCGTCGTCGGCATGGATTGGTTGTCCAAGCAGCAAGCAGAGATCTTATATAAGGAGAAGATCATTCGTATTCCTCGTTCGGGTAAAGAACCTCTCGAAGTTCAAGGCGACAAGAGTGGTGCGGTGGTTGGTATCATCTCTTTCCTGAAGGCTCGGAAATGTTTACGAAAGGGTCACACTGCCATTTTGGCACTAGTTACTGATGCAGCTACGAAAGAGAAAAGAATAGAGGATATCCCAGTGGTACGTGATTTTCCTCAAGTGTTTCCTGAAGATTTACCTGGTCTACCGCCTCATCGCCAGGTCGAGTTTCAAATCGAGCTAGCTCTAGGAGCAGCACCTATAGCTCGCGCACCGTATCGATTAGCTCCAACTGAACTGGAAGAACCGTCTAAGCAACTGCAAGAGCTTTTGGATAAGGGCTTCATTCATCCAAGCTCTTCGCCTTGGGGAGCTCCAGTATTATTCGTGAAAAAGAAAGACGGTACATTCAGAATGTGCATAGACTACCGCGAACTGAACAAGGTCACAGTGAAGAACCGCTATCCTCTTCCTCGTATAGACGACTTATTCGACAAGTTGCAAGGGTCGAGTTACTACTCCAAGATAGACTTGAGGTCAGGGTATCATCAGCTGAGAGTCCGGGATGAGGACGTCTCCAAAACCGCATTCAGAACTCGCTACGGTCACTACGAGTTCCTTGTCATGCCCTTTGGGTTAACGAACGCGCCTGCCGTATTTATGGGTCTAATGAACAGGGTATGCTAGCCCTACTTAGACAAATTTGTGATAGTTTTTATCGACGATATTCTGATCTACTCCAAGAGTCAGGAGGAACACGAGCAGCATTTACGATTAATTTTGGAACTCCTTCGAACAGAGCAACTGTACGCCAAGTTTTCAAAATGCGACTTCTGGCTTCGTGAAGTCCATTTCTTAGGCCATGTGGTGAACAGGGATGGGATTCATGTCGATCCATCCAAGGTAGATTCGATCAGGAACTGGCCTGCACCGCGTACACCAACGAAAATACGCCAATTCTTGGGTTTGGCGAGGTACTACAGACGATTCATTAAAGACTTCTCCAAGATCGCACAGCCGCTTACAATGCTGACACAGAAGGGTGTCACCTACCGTTGGGGAGACTCCCAGGAAACCGCTTTTCAGTACTTAAAGGATAGGCTTTGCACCGCGCCTATTCTCTCATTGCCAGAAGGCACGGATGATTTTGTGGTCTATTGTGACACATCGATACAGGGGCTTGGTTGTGTATTGATGCAGCGTGATAAAGTTATTGCCTACGCTTCGCGGCAACTCAAAGTTCATGAACGGAATTACACGATGCACGATTTAGAGCTGGGAGCTGTTGTTTTCGCGCTCAAGATATGGCGACACTACCTGTACGGTACCAAGTGCACTATTTACACCGATCACAGGAGTCGCGAGCATATTTTCAAGCAGAAGAAATTGAACATGCGTCAACGACGATGGGTCGAGCTGCTTAATGATTACGAATGCGCCATCAAGTACCATCCAGGCAAGGCCAATGTCGTGGCTGACGGCCTCAGCCGGAAAGACCCTACACCTAGGCGTGTACGAGCACTGCAGCTCACTATTCAGTCCAGTCTTCCTGCACAGATACGAACTGCTCAGATAGAAGCATTGAAACCTGAAAATGTCAAGGCTGAAGCCTTACGCGGCTCAAGGCAACGAATGGAACAAAAGGAAGACGGCGCCTACTATGTAACGGGGCGTATTTGGGTCCCACTTTATGGCGGTTTACGAGAGCTTGTGATGGATGAAGCACACAAATCTCGCTACTCGGTACATCCAAGGTCGGATAAAATGTACCACGATCTCAAAACAACATATTGGTGGCCTAGCATGAAAGCCCACATCGCGACTTACGTCGGCAAGTGTTTGACTTGTGCAAAAGTCAAAGTGGAGTATCAGAAACCAGCGGGCCTACTTCAGCAACCAAAGATACCACAGTGGAAATGGGAGGAAATTTCCATGGATTTTGTTACTGGTCTGCCTAGATCCCAGCGTGGGAATGATACTATTTGGGTGATCGTTGATCGACTCACAAAGTCTGCTCATTTCTTGGCTATTAAAGAAATGGATAAGTTCTCTACTCTAGCAGACACCTACTTGAAGGAAGTAGTCTCGAGGCACGGGGTGCCCACCTATATCATCTCGGATCGCGATGCACGATTCACGTCAAAATTATGGCAAGCAATGCACAAGGCTTTTGGCTCTCGATTAGACATGAGCACATCTTACAATCCTCAGACAGATGGGCAGTCTGAGCGCACGATTCAAACTCTAGAAGACATGCTTCGGGCGTGTGTTATCGATTTCGGAAACAGCTGGGAAAAACATCTCCCGTTAGTGGAGTTCTCGTACAATAGCAGTTACCACACCAGCATACAAGCCGCTCCATTCGAGGCATTGTACGGTCGTAAATGCCGGTCACCTCTCTGTTGGGCAGAGGTGGGGGATAGTCAAATCACAGGGCCAGAAATGGTAGTTGACGCTACTGAACGAATTGCACAGATACGACAACGCATGGCGGCAGCTCGTGATCGCCAGAAAAGCTACGCTGATAAACGCAAAAAACCGCTCGAATTCCAAGTTGGGGATCGAGTGCTACTCAAGGTCTCACCCTGGAAGGGTGTGGTTCGTTTTGGTAAACGAGGCAAGTTAAATCCACGGTATGTTGGACCGTTAGAAATCACTGAAAGAATAGGCAAAGTGGCCTACAGACTAAACCTACCAGCTGAACTCGGTGCAGTTCACAACGTATTCCACGTGTCGAATCTGAAGAAGTGCCTGTCAGATGAGACCCTCATAGTTCCTTTTAAGGAACTCACTATCGACGAGCGGTTGCAGTTCGTCGAGGAACCAATTGAAATCACGGACCGGGATGTCAAGGTCCTCAAGAACACTAGAATACCTCTTGTACGAGTTCGTTGGAACTCCCGTCGTGGCCCAGAGTATACCTGGGAATGTGAAGATCAAATGAAACTCAAGTATCCCCAGTTATTCGAAAACCGTGCAACCACTACTGAGGCTGAAGCTACTACTACAGAATTTCAGGACGAAATTCCAAATCAACGGGGGGATGATGTGACACCCCAGGAAAACCAGTAAACGATATAACTTACCTAGCTTCCTCAATAACCGCATGCTAAATTTCGGGACGAAATTTCTTTCAAGTTGGGGATAATGTGACAACTTGAGTTTCCAAGATTCCTATTTTCGCATTTATTGCACGTTCATTGGTTGTTTAGTTGTTTAGTTGCACAATTAGTTTACTATGAAACTGTAACGTTTTGATTCAGTTAAGTATATTGTATGTGAGCATGGTTATGTGTTACTGTTGAAAGATTTGTCAAATGTATGAACTTGGTGGTGAAACTGTGAAATTGTTTTGAGATGGTGTACTTATGTAAAATATGATACTTGGGGATGTATAGGGTAATTAGTGGAATCCTAATGATTCTTAACCTAATCATTCACTAATCCCTACACAAAAACCAAAACACGTACTTGCTTATGCTCTGATCTTCTCTGGCAATCATCACCATCATCATTGGCACAAGATCTTCATCACTTTTGATTTCCTCTCTTTATCTAGAATCAACCCAAGGTAATTGTTTATTGATTATTTGATTGTTATCAATGCTTGATTCTTGTAATTCTTGTAAACCCTAGTTCCTCATATGATGGTTCTGTGTTTTTGATTGATGTTGATTATTGTGATATGATGATGATTAGTTGTGTAATTGTTTGCTTGTTGTCAAGATATGTCAGATGTGATGAAAGTGTTCATTGTTGATTTGGTTTCTGCAATGCATAGCAATGAATTAGGGTTTTCTTGATCGTGAAACGTAACTGTTCCATTCGCACGATTGATGGTAACTTTTGAATCGATACATGAAGCTGTCCGACCTTTTTAAGATGTTACCATGGTCCGACTTTTATTCAATTAAGAGGTCCGACTATTGTTGTTTATGTATATGTCCGATGTTTCATTGATTTGGTTGGTCCGACCTTTGTTTAGCCTAAATGAGTCCGACTTTTAATGTTGTTATAATAAGTCCGACCTTTTAATGATATCACATTTGTTTAAAATGTTAACCATTGTCCGAGTTTTAAGGACAATGCCTTGTCCGACCTTTTGATACGCATGCACCCTTGTCCGAATTTTATGAAGGGAAACCCCCCCCCCCCACCTGTCCGAGTTTCTTAAATGGTTGGGGATGTCCGAGTTTCAGTTAACGAGGATCCGACTTTTGTGTGCTAGTGGGGTCCGAGTTTTTAACATATGCATATAGGGTCCGATTCTTTTACAATGATTTGGAGGTCAGACTTTTTGATATGAAAGGAGGTCCGACTTTTACTTGACTGTGCATACCCGACTTTTGCTTGTTTATAAAGGTCCGACTTTTACAAGTATGATACAAGATCTGATATTGTGAAGTCTATAAGGTCCGAGTTCTTATGATGATGTTTTGTCCGAGCTTTTACTTGCATAAGGGTTGTCTGAGCTTTGTGGTGCGTGAATTGCCTGAATTTACTTATGATGCTTATGGTGCTAAGTCAAAACTCTGTATGAAGTGTGTTAACTGTCTGTTTATCCTGTCAAGCATGAATTTACATGGATTTGACTGACTGCTTAAATGCCGCATGATGATTAACTGCCAAACACAATATGTGACGTTAGATTTATGTACAAGATTGTTACGAACGAAAACTGATTATACATACGTGCGTACGATAGGTCTTGATTGATTAACTGTGAGCGTGCGTATTCTTTAGCATACCGAGCAAACCAAGGTGAGTTCACACAGCCAAGGCATGGGGTTCCCAGGGTGGGAATGGGTTTGGATTATTTACTTGTACTTACCTAGCATATGGAACTTAATTATATGGTCCTCGGGTGAGGAAGGGTTATTGATAAGATAAGACTAGACTAGTGATACTTATAGAACTGATCTTCGCATACACGCCGGGGTTGGCTGCGATAATATGACTGATCTTCGCACACATGCCAGGGTTGGCTGCGATAATATGACTAATCTTCGCACACATGCCTAGGAAGGCTGCGAACTATACACAAAAATTCGCACAGGTGCCGGGTGGCCGCGATACAAATATACCTAGTCTAGAATACTTGGAAACTTTCTCTAATCTTCGCATACATGCCTAGAGGGCCGTGATACGAACTAATACGATACATGACTTAATGAACGAACACAAGGCTTATTATACTTTAACAATTACTGAACTATAAACTGTGAACTCGCTCAACTAGTTCTTGATCCTCTGTTACATGCCTTGCAGGTCGTTAGATACATGGAGCTTGCATAGGGAGGAGCTGGTCGTTGTGGGCTTGGATCGTGATTGTCTTGTTAAACACTTATGACATTTCATACTTATTTATGTTGGATTTTATTTATACGCTTCCGCTAAACAGTGATAACATACTTATGTTTTGGAACACCTTTCATATTGGTGGTTGAATGGCATTTACTTTTATATATTAATTACATGTTCAATATGATTGGTGGCTTGATCCTGGTCAGTCACGCTCCCAAGCGGTGATACTCCGCAGGTGGATTTTGGGGGTGTGACAGTTGATGTCCAGCCTTGACTTTGAGGCAAGTTAGGCATATCGATACATACAAAGCAACATCTGTCTTCATACCAGGCCACCAAAACTTAGTACGAAGATCCTTGTACATTTTATCAGCACCAGGATCGATAGAATATCGAGACTTGTGAGATTCGTCCATCACTAAACTGCGAAGATCATCTTGTTTCGGAATCCCCAAACGATCCTTGAAATAGAGTAAACCATTGTCCTTCGCTTCGAGTTTAAGCTAAAGTTAACGTAGTAATTCCTTACCTATCAGATTTTGTGAAACACAAAATTGCTGAGCTTGAAAAATACGAATCTGAAGATCAGATAGAGTGCGAACAAAATGAAGCTTCACTCGCTCTTTTTGACTAAGCGCATCAGCTACGACATTCGCCTTACCAGGATGGTAGCGAATCTCGCAATCATAATCGTTTAAGAGCTCAACCCAATGTCGTTGCCTCATGTCCAGCTCCTTCTGATTAAGAATATGCTGGAGACTTTTGTGGTCTGTGAAAACCACACATTTCGTACCATAGAGGTAGTGTCTCCAGATTTTAACAGCAAAAACTACAGCTCCTAGCTCAAGATCATGAGTCGTGTAGTTCTTCTCGTGAACTTTCAATTGCCTAGATGCATATGCTATAACTTTGCCTCGTTGCATGAGAACACAACCAAGGCCTAAGTTGGACGCATCACAATAGACAACGAAATCATCATTTCCATCGGGCAAAGATAGAACAGGAGCATCACAAAGCTTCTGTTTCAGCATTTTGAACGCTTCTTCTTGTTTGGGTCCCCACTTAAAAGGCTTATTCTTCTGAGTCAAAGCAGTGAGTGGAACCGCAATCTTCGAGAAATTCGAAATAAATCGACGATAATAACCAGCGAGACCAAGAAAAGAACGAATCTCTATGGGTGTCGTCGGTGTGTTCCAATCCTTAATAGCTGCTATTTTGGATGGATCCACATGAATACCCTGTTCGTTGACTATATGACCCAAGAATTGAACTTCTTTAAGCCAAAATTCACACTTGGAGAATTTAGCAAAAAGTTGTTCCTTCTTTAGGAGTTCCAGAGTCAAACGAAGGTGTTGCTCGTGATCGGCTCGAGACTTCGAATAAATAAGAATATCGTCGATGAACACAATGATGAACGTGTCTAAATAAGGTTTACAAACCCTATTCATTAAGTCCATGAAGATAGCTGGAGCATTTGTCAAACCAAACGGCATGACAGTGAACTCATAGTGCCCATACCTCGTGCAATAATCAGTTTTGGGAATATCTTCTTCGAATACACGAAGTTGATGACACCCAGAACACAGATCGATCTTGGAAAAACAGGTAGCACCTTGCAGCTGATCAAAGAGATCATCGATTCGAGGTAAGGGATATCGATTCTTGATGGTAAGCTTATTAAGCTCACGATAATCGATACACATTCGAAAAGATCCATCTTTCTTTTTCACAAAGAGCACATGAGCACCCCAAGGTGAATAACTCGGTCGGATGAATCCTTTGTCAGATAATTCTTGAAGCTGTTTTGATAACTCTTGCATCTCAGACGGTGCAAGACAATAAGGTGCTTTCGCAATCGGGTTGGCATTGGGTACAAGGTCAATATGAAACTCGACTTGACGAACCGGAGGCAAACCAGGCAGTTCATCAGGAAACACCTCTGGATGGTCCCGAACAATCGGAATATCCCGAATACTCTTGCTCTTGCCTTTCTGCTCGGTGACATGTGCCAGAAAAGCAACATATCCTTTTCGTACATAACTTCGGGCTTTCGTACACGACATAAGTTTCAAACCAACAGACGGTTTCTCGCCACGAACTTCCAGAACATCGCCAGAAGAAAGAGGAATACAAACGATCTTGTCGAAACAAACAACCTCAGCGTGATGTTTGGTTAACCAATTCATTCCCACGATAATGTCGAAACTCCCAAGTTGCATCAGCGTGAGGTCAATAGGAAAAAGATGGTTATCGAGGTTCAATTAACAACCACGAATAACAGAATCGAGTACGAGTGGTTTACCAGTAGCAACTTCGACAGATAGGGGTTTCCTCAGTTTAGTTCTAGGTATCGCAAGTAAAGGCTCAAAGGATAACGAAACAAAACTCCTATCGGCATCAGAATCGAAAAAAACAGATGCAAGTTGATTGTTAACAAAGAACGTACCGTTAACAACCTCGTTGTCCGCCCTCGCCTCGTTCGCGCTCAGATTGAATGCTCGTCCACGAGCGGGATTCACATTCGCGACCGCGTTCGGATTCGCATTTGCATTTACCAACCTCGGGCAGTTGTTGCGGAAATGACCCATTTCTCCGCAATTAAAACACGAACCAGGTGGGAATCTCGCAGCATTCCCTTGAACTTGTGCTGGAACCTGAGCAGCCTGATTTTTGCCCATACGACAAATGTTGGCCAGATGCCCAAGTCTACCACACGTAGTACACTATTTACAGGCCTATTGGGCAACATGATGACCATTGAATCGAGCACAGTGAGGTGCAGTACCAGCATATTGCTTCTTTGCAGGCGGTTGGGCTGGTGGGTTCTGAGGGTTCTGAGCAGTAACATCAAAGTTTTAGGAAGCCTTCCGCTTCCTCAACTTCTTCGAAGGCTCACCCTGCTTCTTACCCTTACCCTTGTCTTTTGCAGAATCAACTGGCTTTTTCTTATCACCCTTACGGGTCAATTTCCCTTTTCTGACCTGAGAATCGGTCAGGGTAGCAGCCAATTCAATCGCTTGACGGACAGTGGTAGGATTACTGCCAGTCAAAATATCTTGCACAGAATCGGGTAATCCATCGATATACCTCTCAATTGCCTTCTCCAACGGGGTAACCATTGTAGGACACAACAAATTGAGCTCCTCATATCGATCCATATAAGCACGGTGTTCTCCCCCGTCTTGTTTCAGATCGTCAAATTCTCGTTCTAAAGCTCGAATCTCGTGACGGGGACAGAACTCTCTCATCATGAGAGCTCGGAGCTCTTCCTAAGTTTGTACCAAAGCCACTTTGGCACCCCTATCACGCATAACACCGTTCCACCATGTAAGAGCACGCTTCTCGAACACACTTGATGCAAATTCAACCTTACATGCATTCGGACATTGCACATGTCTGAATGTGCTTTCCAAACTTTCAAACCATTGAAGGAGGGCAATTGCTCCTTGCAACCCAGAGAACTTCAATGGCTTAGCAGAATTGAAGGTTTTGAAGTTACAATGTGCATTATTGTTGTTATTATTGTTGTTGTATAACTCATGGATCTGGGTTACTATGCCTAGAAGTATTGCAGCCATTTGTTGAGCAACAAGGGCTACGACTTCTTCAGCAGTAAAAGGTTGAGCATCACGTCGAGGAGGCATTGTCTAACAAGGAAACATGAGAAACAAGTGCGGTCGATAATTGATAAAACAAAAGAGGTATTGAAAACATCGACAAAACGCAAGGAAGGCGATCATTTGTCCGTTACCTCGAATAAACAAACGACACGCAGTGACTAATCAAAGTAAATGGGTCAAAATAATGTATCGCGAGGACATGCTCGCCTATAAGTGAACACTCACCCCAAGAGTTCCCAGGTAAGGGTGACTGGTCCGATACTGCAGATTTGTATGAACACTCTAGCCTTAGACAGAAAACTCAGGGTACAAGCATTCACTCTTCCAGTTTGCACGTGTTCACATTATAAGACCCAAACTTTGACGAGATTTTGAAAATTTAGAGGGCACAAAGCCAAAAATGAATCAAACTGGAAGGGTTCAAAACCTTATAATCAATCATCCAAGGATAGAAGATTAATTTTCGAAGCGGATTTGTTATTGTGTTCTCGTTGTGGTTATCACCTAAGGATAGGTGACGGTATTGTTTTAAAATCTAAACACAAGTAAACTTGCGTTGGGGTCCTAGAAAGTTATAGTCTAGGTCAAAGCATTACTAATAACCTAATTCCCTATAAGCATTGGCTCTGATACCAACTCTTCTGTCACACCGCGACCACGTTAAAACAACAAACCGTGGCGGAAACGTCAGCGAGTGTTGTAACAGAATTATTATATAATGTACATTGTCTTTAAACCAAAACAAACAACTACACATCATTTATAACTGTTTTTAAGTCACTAAGGCCTCGTCCAGTTCCTATGTGACACAAGCTTCCTAGCAATCAACATCAAGCAATACCACCTAAAACATATGTAAAAATAAAGTCAGCAAAGAAATGCTGGCGAGCACATAGGTTTTAGGAGAATATCAAATTCATGGCTCGTTTATATGTTGCAGTACCTCGTTAGACTACAAGAGTCAAAATACAAACCTCATTTTGAAAAGTGTATTGCAACATGAGTAACCAACTCAAACCAAGTTGGTTATGGTTTATAAAATCTCATAGCCATGATTCTTAACCCAAAAACATTTGTTTTAGTAAACTAATTCGTAAGATATCTGTAGGATCAGTTTTGACCTCTCGAGTGAGTCAATCAAAGCTAGTGCTTACTGAAAATGTGGCGGAAACACATTTTCAGCATGATACAAAGAAAAACGTAACAAAATGGAGTAGAAACAGAGAATTCACACTTATAATACTTTTTATTCACTTTATAACGCTTGTCGTACGGACAGCAGTTCGATGTTGAGTTCCAGAAGACGTTACAAATGAAGACTACTACGGGGGTATTTATAGACAAAGTGGTCCGCTCATGTGACATGTCCACAAGAGCGGTCCAGACAACAAAGCTGGTTCGCTTTTGTGGACACATGCCACAAAAGCGGACCTACAACATTAACTTCATAAACTTACACATTAACCCCTGGACTTATACAAAATGACCTATCTGGACCCTATACATTAAACTAGCATTACAAAGACGCATGCTTTAGACATTGTGCATCAACAAACTCCCCCTTGGATGAAGCCGCAGTCTTTATCTTGAATGTAGGTCTGCAGATAGCTTTGAATTTCTCTTCCTTCGGTTTTGGCTTTCTTCCCAGCGCAACCCTGATCTTCTCATTCTCTTTCTTCCTCGCTTTCTCTTCCTTCTCTTGTTGCTTCATAAACTTTCCTCTATTTTCTTCCATCTTTTGATTCTCACGTTCACGTTCACGCTTTAATTTCTTCCTCATCTTCTCTTCTAAAGACCACCACGAAGATTTCCACTTGTTTTCAGAGTTGATTCCTTTCTGAACACACAGAGATACAACACGCTGGAACTGAAGAGCTTGCTCTTTATCTGCTGGAGAGTAGCGAATCTTGTGAATGAAAAGACATTCGATGTCTTTTGCTGAGCAATTAACTAACCACATAGGGTCATAAACATGAATATCCCTCAGCTCTCCACCAGCTCTGTACGTGATTATTGCTTCAGTCGTCCTACAACTGTAAACCCAATCAATAAAGCCTTTATAAAATTCCTGCTCCATTTCTGGCATTGGAATTGTCTTCATTGTACGTGGAGGCTTCACATTCAGAATAACTTCTACAGCTCCAGTTTCCGGATCAATTCTTTGAACACGCTTTGGACGATGAGGTTTCCACTTTCGAAATGGCTTCAATTGTTCATACTTGATGTAGCCCCACATCGAGTATCATTCTGTCTCACCTTGTACTCCAAGACTCTCACTTTTGCTAATTCATCAACGTCCCACCACGGTAATGACATTATGTCATATAAACGTGCAAAGTACTGGACCCCATATTCTCTTCGAATAGCATAAGCGTTGACTTGTGAAAGAAAACCCCAACTAATAATATCGCCAAGCGAAACATTTCGATCGCGTTGGAAGAACTTCAGCGGCCTCTTGAATTTTCTTTCATGAGAATCTTTAAACCATTTAGAACGATTAATTTCTTCAGCTTTCGATTGACCTTCTTTATCAGCATTAGATTGGCCTTCCTGCCCAGCTTCTTTCCTCAAACATTCAAACACATTATCATTCACCGCTTCAGTCACTTTCTGACGTAATTCATCTCTATTCTCAGCAGCAAAGAACTCCATTAACGTTGGAAGTTTTGAAGTATCTTCAGGAACCTCTTCATTATCTGAACATTCTTCAACCACAACTCTATCGTAGATATCAGCATCTTCAACATAATCATACTTATAATCTTGCTGTTTATTGATATCAAATGATTCTAAGTCCTCTTCAAAGTCGAAGGGAATTTCAGGGTTTACATCTTTAAGCATCTCTTTATATGCATCTAGACTCATAAACAAAGGCTCATGATGCTCTACAATCTGTGTCTTACTCGACTCCCCCTTACCTTCAGCTTTACCACTTTCTTCATTGATTGTGTCGTTTAGCAGATCTTCAACGACTTTTTCATTTGAGGCTTCAGTCACTCTAACACCTGAACCTCCTGCAGCATCATCATCATCACCTTTAGAACTGTGACTGCTCGCAGAATAAACAAACTCATCCTCCTCATCATCTTCATCATCCTCTTCATCTTCGCCACCAATTTATTTAGGCGATGGAATTTCTTCTTCGACTATGCCAGGAACTGCAGATATAGGCTCAGGATTATCTATCACCATCGAAGGTACAATAGACATTTTAGAACTTCCTTCTACCCCTTTACCCTTATCTTTCATCTGCCTTTCTAATTATGCTGGACGTTCTGCACGAAGGTCTTCTAACTTCAACTCTTCATATTTTTGTTCCACTGATGTCTCTAACATGCTTTCCACAACTCTATTCAGCATGTAGAACTTATGTTCATGTAGTGCTTTAGCAGCCATAAGTTCTTTATTCTTCAACTTATAGTATTCATTTTCACTCTCTCAACGATTCTTCTCTTCTTCTAATTCAGACACTCGAACTTTCAGAACGTCGATTTCCGTCTGATCAACTTCAATTTTCAGTGTCAACACTTTGTTTTCACCTTCCAACCTCTGCACCCTACCAGCAAGAGTCTTTTCTCTATCACCAATCTTTTTGCATTCAGCCGCCAACTTTTTATTTTCTTCTATTACATCCTCAATTCTCTTTTCCAATTTCAACACTTGCGAATTGTTTGCAAAGTCGAAATCAACATCTAGCAGATTATCTTGCGGTATTGGAAGACATCTACTTGAAGAACCAGGTTGTGCTTGGGTGAGTGGAGATGTGCCAAAGAGATCTTGCGAAGAATAATATGGTTGATGTGGAGGTGGTGTTGATTGAAACAGAGGAGATGGTTGTCGTTGTGGAGTAGGTTGTCTGGGTGGTGTTGAGTGTGATGGAGGAGTAGGTTGTCTTGGTGATTGTTGTGGTGTTGGTTGTCTGGGAGGAGATTGATGTATTGGAGATTGTGGAGGTGTTGGTTGACGTGGAGGTGTAGAATGCGTTTGTCTGATCTTCTGAGGGCGCTTCGACACTTTAATCTTTGGTGTAATTCTCTTTCGACCAACAGCTTTCTTTTTACCCTTCGGAGAAGATTGTGACACTGAAACATGCTCCGGAGAAGGTTCATAAGGTGCATCTTCTTTCTCTTCCCTCTTCCTCTTTCTAATCAACTTTTCCTGCTCTACCTCCTCTCTCATTCGTCTTTCACGTTCTTTTGCATCAATCACTTCATATTCAGACGAACTAGAAGAACTAGTAGTGTCTTTATCAACGTCGTCACCTTCAACATCATCTAACACCTTCTCTTTTTCTTTTTGAACATCAGAAGTAACCGTTTCCACGACATTATCAACAAAATATGCTTCTGTTGTAAACAAATCTGTTTCAATTACAATGTTTTCAGCACCAGTCGTCTCTTGTTCACTTTCAACATTCATCTCAGGAACATCTTCATCAGACTCATCAACTAACATTGTTTGCTTTTTCTTCTTTTGTATCTTCTTCGGTTTTGACGAAGAACCTTCACCTTCAGCTACAGGAGTTGCAAATCTACGTCTGCGCCCCGACTCCTTTACATACCACTCGTTCTTGGTTGGTTTGAAACTCTGAAGTATTTTCAACTCTACAGCATACAACGCCTCTTTCATTTCCTCTTGATTTCTCCAATTCTGATGATTTTCCGGATCAGGATCCACATAGTTCGCATCTCTAAGCAATCCGAAGTTTTCAATCACTAGATCAGGCTCTGGAAGATTAGGATGATACTTGACCAGGTTCTTCAAAGTGTTGTTAGACATGTGAGCTTGAACAAGAAGATCACCCTTAATGTTTCTATCAATTCCAGGGTATGCACGATCAATCATCATTTGTACAAAATGCGGATACCTCCAGGTTCTAACATCTGACGTGAGATTCTCCACCATATAATGAAAAACTATGTGCGAAAAGTTGTATTTCTTATTCAACACCAACGCTGTTAACATGTTCATTTGGTAATCTCTCATCTGATCGAAACTGCCCTTTGTATGGCTCAAGGAAATCAGAATACAACGAATCAAGAACTTGAAAGATTTTTGAAACTTTGACTTCAAGTAGTTTCCGGTGTTCAAAGCACCTCTGTATCCCATTCTCAGCATACATCCCTTCACCAAGCGTTCTGGAAATCTTGTGGGGTAGTTGGCCTCATCAGGAAAGTTCATAACTTCACGAACTAAGGCTTCAGTCACCAAAATAGTCTCCAACTTTCCATCCACTTCCACCACTGACGATATCACCTTGTTTGCTTCGTCATACTTTGCATTCATCCAAAATCTACTAATATGTGATCTATACAACGGTCTTTGGTCAATCATTGCTTTCTTTACTGGAATACGATTCATATAATCCAAAATACTGCTGAATTCTGACAATAACGGACATTTCTCCACATCTAAATCAATGCAACTGTTGTGTACTGGATCGAATAACACATTTGGAGATGCCTGCACAACAACAACAGAAATCAAGACTTAGAATAATTTCACATTTTTAACGCTGACTAAAGAGCGAACCTACATAGTACATTAAAAGTGAACCAAACACTTCACGACCCTATAGGCGAACCACTGTATTGACTAAAAAGCGAACCTACTTAGAAAATGCACAAAAAGCGAACCATCCCTAGCCACATAAGCGAATCAACAGATTACTGCCTTAAAAGCGGACCTGATATGGTACACATGAGCGGTCCTGAAAGATCTCATAAGAGCGGACCTAATGGTTCTTATAAGCGGTCTTAGAGATGACTTATGAGCGGTCCTGAGCTATCTGTTCGTAAACGCGGTCCTACAAGGTGTACATAAGAGCGGTCCTAATGGTGAATGTCTGCAAAAGCGGTCCTACTACAACACTTGTAAAAACTGCTAAAAACGTAAAATTGATTACAGAAACACAATCTACACAGAATTCCGAGACTAAGGGTGTCTTTGATTTCTACAAAACATGCCTAAATCACCCTAGATCTGAAACTGAAACTATGCATTGCCGACAACACTCATCAATCGCTCAAATCTTAGCAATTAAAACATAACACTATACTCGGAATCATCAGACGACACAACTACACTATTCTATTCAACCAAATATGACAGTTAAAAGTATAAAACACGATCCGTTCATTCAAACTTACCAACAGACATGTTTTTAACACGAAAGAACTAAGATTGAGAGAGGACTTACCTTGCCCATGATGTAATGAACTAGAATCTATCAAGAATCGAAGAAAAACAAGCTCGATCGGCAAGAAATCACGATGAACAAGTAGAATCGCTCGTAATCGCCTCTGAGACAACGACAGATAAGCGAACCGGGTTATGACAGAAAAAGCGGACCCCTGTTCTATTTATATGAGGTCTGGTTCTCTTATATGACATGTTCTCATGAGCGGACCACAATGTTACTTTTGACAAAAAGGCGAACCGATGGTGAAATAAGAGCGAACCTGTCTCTAATATTTCAAAAATTCATTTTTTAATCATTTTTCCAACTTTTTCGATTTCACACGCTGACACCCAGTTGACCAAGTCCAATTTAATGACCCTGGACAGCTGTTTGACCTACTAAGTCCAAGTTAATGGCCCTGGTTGATCAGTTTTATGAAGTACTCTGTCGTTTTGTTTTAAAAACAGTTCAAACTAATGAACTTTTCAATCGTTTCAAACATTTGCACATTTTATCTTTCAAACATCATACCAGATCTTTGTTTGCAATCACAACTTACCCAACCCTCACCAGTCACTGACATGATCTGCACACGGGCTTTGATCTTCCAATCCCCAGTATCAGTTGTCTAAAATAAAATGAGAAAAAAATCTTTTTGGGTTTAAAGCTGTACAAACTGAAATATATACACACAATATTTTATGAAGTACTCTATCGTTTTGTTTTAAAAACAGTTCAAATTAATGAACTTTTCAATCGTTTCAAACATTTACACATTTCATCTTTCAAACATCATACCAGATCTTTGTTTGCAATCACAGCTTACCCAACCCTCACCAGTCACTGACATGATCTGCACACGGGCTTTGATCTTCCAATCCCCAGTATCAGTTGTCTAAAATAAAATGAGAAAAAAAATCTTTTTGGGTTTAAAGCTGTACAAACTGAAATATATATACACACTATTTTTTCGAGCGTGTTAGGGGATCATATCAGCTGCCGACAGAACACAAGCACCATTAAGCTTATTTCATTTTAAGCATTAAGCAATTCGCGTTGATTGTCGGTATATTGATCCATTTTAAATTCTCGCAAATCTTCCAATCTGTTCGGGATACGTTATTTGATGTTTTAGAGACTTAAACGTTAACATGTGTTCCCACCTCAGTATATACTCCCGTATCCGGATCCCAGTATTCAGTCTTACAGGTGAATATACCACGGCTGATATCTGTTGGGGGTAGATGTGAAACCGTGAGAGCTCAGGTCAGAACTTCCGTTCAGCAGAGAGATGACGGCTCGACTTTTCGGTGGGTCCCCTTTAGAGGATCTTTTGCATTTCAACAGCAGCGACTATCAATTTTATTGTTTCATCAGCATGCTAAGGGTGAAGCTTATGTTTCAAAGCTTTTTGCGCAAAGTATTATCCGGGGACTAGGTCAGTATTTCCATACAGCAGAAGTCCCGGGATAATACCCCAGATATCACCGAGCATAAAGACCTAGTATCTCAGAGTACGGGACCTTTCAAACAGGATTTCAGGGGTTACCTATATATCCTGGAGATGTTCCCCACAAAAACGCAAGTTAAATTTAGTTTATATCCCAAACTGATCTACTAATTCTGTAAGAACCTACCGGCACATCTTTAGCGAGACTGCTTAATTGCATTTATACATAACATATCTTTAGCGTACTGTGCCCGTCTAGCTGATGTACTATCATTTCCCCTATACTACACAGCTCTTTTTGCATTTTTTTAATGTTTTTGGATTTTTATGATTTTATCATGTTTTTGTATTTTTCTGCTAATATCTCCCCCTAAAACTAAAACATATTTTGTGTTTTTGTTTTTCAACGAAAAGCATAAAAAAAATACAACTGTACAAACGAAAATTGACAACCCGATACGGTTCAAGTCAGATCGCCGCCCAATTCGGCTTCACACTCGATTACCCTCCCAGATTGCAGATTTTTCATCCCATTTAACCTTAAAAGATAATAAAATCTCTTTTATCAAACGGTTTCGTGTAAAAATCAGCTTTCTGATCATCGGTGCCCACATGTTCAATCCGTATTAATTTCTTTTCGTGACAATCTCGAATAAAATGGTGACGGATTTCAATGTGTTTTGTTTTCGAATGGTGAACCAGATTTTTAGTAACATTTATGGCCGCTTCGTTGTCCACAAATATCGGCGTATCCAAGAATTGCAGACCGAAGTCGCGCATCTGCTGTTGGATCCAGAGGATCTGCGAGCAACAGCTAGAGGCTGAGACGTACTCAGCCTCACACGTGGAGAGCACGACTGCAGTTTGCTTCTTGCACTGCCAGGTAACGAGCCGAGTTCCGAAGAACTGGCACCCAGCAGTGGTGGACTTTGCGTTCTGCTTACAGCTACCAAAATCTGAATCAGCGAAACCGGATAATGTAAAATCACCCGAACGAGGGTACCACAAGCTGATGCTTGGGCAACCCTTCAAATACCGTAAGATGCGTTTGACGATCGTCAGGTGTGATTGCTTCGGATTCGACTGATATCGTGCACACAGACATGTCGGGTACATGATGTCGGGACGGAAGCTATGAGATACATTAAAGATCCAATGATCGATCGGTATAACGTTTCATCCATCTTCACTCCCTGTTCATCCGGACAAATACCATGGTTCTGTGCGAGGGGGGTTGATGCAGGACTGCAATCTGTCATATCAAACTTGTCGAGTACGTCCTTTACATACTTTGACTGGTGAATGAAGATTCCGTCGGGCATTTGTTCTACCTGCAGCCCGAGGAAGAACTTCATCTCCCCCATTGAACTCATTTCGAATTTCTTCTTCATTACTCTCTCAAACTCTTTACACAAATTGTCGTTGGTGGAACCGAAAATTATATCATCAACGTAGATCTGCACGATCAGCAAGTGGCCTGCTTCTTCTTTTGTGAACAAGGTGCTGTCTACTGTTCCTCTTGTGAACCCGTTGTCCAGCAAGTAGGTCGAGAGAGTCTCGTACCAGGCTCTCGGGGCCTGGTGTAGACCGTATAATGCTTTATCCAGTAAGTACACCTTGTCTTTGTTCAGTGGATCTGCAAACCCCGGTGGTTGCCCCACGTAAACTTCTTCTCGAATCTTGCCATACAGAAATGCGGATTTAACATCGAGTTAATAGACTTTGAAATCTTTCCAGGATGCAAAGGCAAGAAAGATACGAATAGCTTCAAGCCTTGCGACCGGCGCGTAAACCTCTTCATAGTCTATACCCTCCTGCTGGCTGAAGCCTTGAACCACTAGACGTGCTTTGTTCCTCACCACGACTCCTCTATCGTCACGTTTACATTTAAACACCCATTTCGTCTTTATCAACTTCTGATTCTTCGGCAGATCGACCAGTCTCCAGACGCCCAGTTTCTCAAATTGTTGCAGCTCTTCCTGCATTGCATTAACCCAGCTGTCTTCGGTCAATGCTTCTTTGTAAGTCCTGGGCTCTATCTGCGAAATAAAACATTTGAGTGAGACTTCTTTTTGCATATCAGCAATAGATGAATAAAAACATGTAAAAGCTTGGTCTATCTGATGTCTCGTTTTAACACCACTCTGTAAATCGCTGATAATTTGTTCTAAAGGATGGTAAGACAGTGTCCGTGGCATCACAGTATCAGGCACCACAACTTCCGATTCCAGATTTGAAATGTCGAAATCAACGATTTGATCAACAGCCTCCTATGATGTCTCATTTGGTTCCTCGTCAAAGGTAGGAGCGGGTTCCTCCTCTGAGTCGTCAGAAACGTCAAATGACAGAGCTGGTTCCTCTGGTACCTCTGGCGGTATATGAACTGTTCCACTTGGTCCAGCTTCATCATCGTGAGTGCCCACGGTGGGCGTAGGAACATCTAGCAGTCTAGATTCCGACTCTTGCAACTGACTTTGCTGATACAAGTACATGAGAGCAAGTTCCTCTTCACTCGGCTCGGACGGCAGATGAAACGATTCCCAGAGTTTGTCGTAGTCGAAAAGGAATCTTTGTCCGGGAAGTTGTTGCGATGGTGTGTGCCTCTGACAATCCACATGATGGACCTGAATCACCTTCCCCAGACACGGTACAAATACCCTTTTTAGCGGGCTGGCGTAACCTACGAAAAATCCTTCATTCGCTTTCGCTCCGAATTTACCATCAGCATCTATGAAAGTACACGGAGAGCCAAAAGGTTCTAAGAACTCAAGATTTGGCTTATAGCGATGCAATAGCTCGAAACAAGTCTTTTTAAATTTCTTCACTGTCAGAACTCTGTTCAATGTATAGCAAGCCGCTGACACTGCTTCACTCCAGAAAAAAATCGGAAGCTTGGAATCGGCCAACATTGTACGTGCAGTCTCGATCAGGGTTCTATTCTTTCGTTCAGCCACTCTGTTCTGTTGTGGTGTGTACGGCGCACTGAATTCATGTAGTATCCCTTTCTCGTTGCAGAACTCGTACATTTTGTTATTCTTGAACTCTGTTCCGTTATGACTCCGAATTCTTCTGATCGGCAGCTTGTATACCGTTTCCATCTTTTTGAATAAAACCATCAAAGCATCGAATGTTTCGTCCTTCTTCTCCAAACAAACAACCCATGAAAACCTTGTATAATCATCCGTAACCACCAAACAGTAAGAATCTCCACTGATGCTTTTGACGTTGACCGGCCCGAAGAGATCCATATGCAATCTCTCAAGAGGTAACTGGATAGTGATGAGCATCTTTGGCGGATGAGACTTCCGTACCTGTTTACCTTTCTTACAAGCAACACAATCGTCAGGTAAATGAAAATTCTTAACATTCACACCTTCTACCAAATCGTTGTGCACAAGAAAATTCATTTTACGAACGTGTATATGACCCATTTTTCTGTGCCACATAATTGACTCTTTCTCAGTTGCTTTAGATTTTGTGACAAAACATTGTTTTTGAGGAGTTGTTGGTGTTGCAGTGCTCATGTCTAAAATGTAAAGATCATTAAACCTAGGAGCACGCAACAGCACCAACTCATCAGGGACTTCAAACCCTGGCTTTAAAACCAAACACTCTGTTTTTGTAAAATGTACGCTAAAGTCTTTGTCGCAAATTTGTGAAATACTTAACAAATTGTTCGTCAATTCAACAATATAATTGACTTTGTCAAAAGATATGATGCCGTTTGTGAGCTTTCCCTGACCAACAATCCTGCCACCTTGGTTACCAGCAAATCCAATGTAGCTTCCATTATTTGATTTGACATCATATAATAGTGCTAAGGATCCCGTCATATGTCGTGACGCTCCGCTGTCCATTATCCACCTGGATAGCACAGACTTGGGCAGCTCCTGCAATCAGCTTACAAACACATCAGTTAAACAATGATGCCCACGACCTTTTAGCTTCCGACACTGAACCAAAAACTACATTGCATTTCTCACTTGTTTTTGGAAAGTTAAATGTGACATTTGACTCAATTTCGTTTTTATCTTGTTTCATTTTGTTATGAAGTTTGGGAAATTCCGACAAAAACTGATCGATTTCAGACTCAAACACCACAACATCATCTTTCACAAACTGTGACTCATTTTTCAACACACTTTCCATCTTTTTGATCTCACCAGATGGTTTAGATTTCGCGACCCATGACTGATTTTCAAAAGTTTTTGCTATAGGATAAAATTTCGAAGTCTTGGGAGATTTAGAAGACTCGCCAATCTCGAAAGTCGATTTTGGCTTATCCTCCGACTTCAATTTTTCACCCCGTTTAAGAATTCGGATCGGCGAGACCAACACTTGTTTATCTTTTGCAACGACCGGTGATTTTGGTCGAGGTTTTTGAATGATTTGTTTTGAAACATCTTTGTTTTCAACCTTAGGTTTTTCAACCTTCGGTTTTTCGACCATTTGTTTATTAACAGCTTTTACCACAACCGGTTTTTCAATCACTTTCTTAGACTGCTTCGCCATGTGGCCGACTTCATTGCAGCAATAACACACACGCTTATCATATTCTACAAAAGTGGTTGTGACAGTTTCCACTTTTAGCTTTTGCGCTGCATTAAAGTCGTCCACGGCCTTTTGACTAAAGATATAATCTTTTTCAATTTCAGTGCTAGGACCAGCGACAAACACATCATCAATCCTATCTTTCGGCTTGACTACCTGCTTAGTCATTTTCTTCTCAAAACCAATACCTTTATTCTTTAACTGATTTTTCTTGTTTTGGCTTTTACCCACCCCATCTATCTTTTCTGAACTAGTGGGACGTGAAGAACCAACTGATTTTTTCAGTTTCGAAAAGAAATCATTTTTCTTGATTTCGTTAACACTCAGTTCAATCAACTTAAAAACTTTCTCAACATTCTCGAATTTGACGTTCTGAAGCGGAAACTCGGTGTTGGAGTAAAGTTTGTCAGACCCAACCATAGTGTAAGCCACCATAATCAAATCATCATCCGCACTTTTATCTGTTTTTGACAAATAACGATCTAAAAAGTTTCCGTCCTCCTCAGAATCACTACCGGACTCCACTGATTTTGCTTTCTCAGATTTCTCACTCTCATCGTCCAACACCTGATCAATAACATTTTTGATAACCTGGGATTCGTTATCAGTGTCAGACGCAGTGAAAGTGATATCAATGTTATCAGGTAAATCATTCTCAAATGTTTTCAGTTTGATGTTTAATGCAGCTTCCACCCCATCTGGATATTTCTGTGTGTAATGATTCCACATTGGGGGTGGAACACTGTTATAGGCAGGTGAAGCATGTGGCTGTTGTGGCACTATTTGCTCTAACACATACGATGATGCCACATAACTCATCAATTTCTGATCAATTCTATCATTCTCAATTTTAGTCAACTCAAGCTCTTTTCTCAAAGATGCGATCGTGTCAAGATGAAAATTAACTTCTCTTTGTTTATCAAACAATGTGGATTGAGCTAACCTTGTTGCTTTATCATTTTCAAGACTTTCTTTTTGAATCATTTTGATTGACCTAGATAATGTGTCATAAGCCTCTTTTACTTGCTCTAAGTCAAACTTCACCAAATCTGCATGTTGTTTTAATTCCTGATACTTGGTGTCTTTTTCAAGACACCCCGTGCATGGTTGTGAACAACTTAGACACGGTGTATCGGGAATTGAAACTTTTTCAACTTTAATCTCATCCTCACAAACAATTTTACCAACAACATCTGACTCCGACTCAGACGACTTGACCACGTTGACCTCTATGACTCCAGTTTCCTATCCTAGACCTGACATCTTATCAACTTACTCCTAGAAATCTGTGTCTACCTCTTTCAACTTGCTCATCAATTCTTTATCTGCAATCTCCTTTAGAGCTTCTTCAGTCATCTCTTTGGAAACGTCGATCACCTCCTCGACTAGTTCTTTCTCTGCTTCAAATCTCGGACATGTTCCAGTTCTAGGCTCTTCAAAATAATCTGCAAAAGAATCAAAGACGTTAGGAGGCAGAATAGATTTCATTGTATAAACAAATTCCTCCTGCCGTGATTGAAAGTTGAGAGCTTCATTCACTGATTCCTCAGCTTTTTCAGAACTATCTGTAGAAACCTCTTTAACAACCTCCGGAACCACCTGATCAGCAACTTCCATAGCCTCTTCAATCACAATTTCAGTCACAGAATCAACCATCTTAGTAACTACTTCCTTAACCACCTCAGAATCAGACTCAACAACAATCTCAGAAACTATTTCTCCAACATTCTCAGTAACCACCTCATTGCTAACCTTTGACCCTGTAACTGTCTAGGTAATTTCAACTACCTCAGCCATCATTGCTCGATCATCCTTTCCTGGAACATACTTATCCCAACTAAATCCAGACGCAACCTTTTAATCATCTTGGTTTACGATAAGTGCCTTCTCAGGTTTGTTCTCAATCTGAGGTCTCTGAACAGCCGATTGTTGATTTGGGCGGTGATATATAGCCTGTCTATAATAATCATTGGTGAACGGGTTTTGATGATTCTGCACTTCACGATTCGGACACTCGCGCTTGAAATGACCTCATTCTTTGCACTTAAAACAAGTCACCTTTTACTTATCGAACCCTAATTTCTGATCAGGACCTGACAAACTGCTTCTACCCGTGATCTCCATAAAGCGTTGAGCTCTTCTAACCAGATTCGCCATACACCACTTTATATCTATCAGTTCCAGTTCTTCCGGATCGATCTAATCATAATCCTCTTTAGTCATATCGGGATTACCGATCCTACCAGCGACCAAACCTTCATAAGCTTCCAGAACTGAAGCCAGTAACGCAATGTGCTGCTTGGCTGCATTCTCAGTGATTTCATTCCCATTCTTGATGTTAACTGCAATGTTACACTGCACACCAGACACAAACATCTGTTGATTTGACCCTGTAGAACTTTGAGGAGAACTCTGCTCAGTGACTTTGACATTCGGCTCGTAGTTGGCAAACGGAGTCGACTGACTCGACTGATAGGCATTTGGAGCAGCAGATGAAGTGTTGTCTGCACTAAACCCGGTTTGAATCTTCGGACTCTGAACATTAGTAGCTGCCGGACTGTTCTTGTAATACAAAGACACATCCTGTGGCATATTCGCTGAATTCATCTTCTTGATTTTTACCAACTCCAACTCATGAGCTTCAATTTTCTCTATAAACACGCTCAAACTATAGTTCACGAAATCTGAACTATTTTTCAACATCATCAAGTACGTTCCCCATTCCTCATAGGGAAGTGCATCACACAACTTATCTATCCACTCTTCATTCGTCTTTTCGATATTCAACCTTCTCATCTCTACCACCAGGTGATAATACCTCTCGATAAGCTGCTTTGTCGATTCACCTTTAATTCTCGTGAATATATCAAATTCTTTCTTTATCAGTGCTTTCTTACTCTTGATCATCGACGCACTACCTTTGAATTTCTGTTCCAAAGCTTGCCATATCGACTGTGCACTATCATCGTGCTATAGCAGAACTAGAATATCCTCTTTTATCGCTTGCTGCAGGATGCTAACCATCTTCTTTTCTGCTTTGAATTCAATCTGCTCTGCCTCTGTAAGACTTGCGATGGTCTTCAACATATTCAACCCGTCTACTGGAGGAACATACTTTCTTTCGATTTTTATCCAGCACTCTAGATGATTGGCCTGCACCCAGTTTTTGAATCTCCCGGACCATCCTGAATATTCATCCAAACTCATCAACTTAGGAGGTTTCTGCATCGTTCCAAGCTCGTTTTCTAGATTCACATTCTGAATGATGCTAGCAGGACTCTGAGTAACTCCACCACTACCCGCAAACATGTTGTAAAAATCTTGGCTTTCCATTTTCAGTCGTAACGAAAAAAAATTTCAAACAGTCTGAATGAGCGAACCACAGTGGCTGAATAAGCGAACCACAATGACTTTCGAGCGAACCACAACTGTAACCAAGAGCGAACCAGAAATCACCCTAAGAGCGAACCAGAAATGAGCACTTCGAGCGGATCAGGATGTTGCACTAAGAGCGGACCAGACAGCTGACTTTCGAGCAAACCACAAATGATCTTTGGAGCGGACCAGAAACTGTCGTTCAAGCGGACTAGACGAGCGAACCAGCAACAAAAATAGACATTTCGAGCGGACCAGAACTAAAGTTAGGAGCAAACCAGCTTAAAATGTACGTTGGAGCGGTCCAAAAAAGCGAACCAGGAGCATGACGTAAGCGCGAACCTATTTCACGAGGGTTTTTGGGTCACTTTTAGGCCGTATTTTGATCTGAATCTTTCAAGGGTTTGTTATTAGTGTATTTCACACCTGTTGTCCAAATTTCAGTCCATTTCCACCGTTCAAACAGTCCAAATCGACAAAAGTCCGTGTAAAACGCTTCGTATCTAGCAAACTAACTCGCAACTGGCTCTGATACCAATTGTAGGATCAGTTTTGACCTCTCGAGTGAGTCAATCAAAGCTAGTGCTTACTAAAAATGTGGCGGAAACACATTTTCAGCATGATACAAAGAAAAACGTAACAGAATGGAGTAGAAACAGAGAATTCACACTTATAATACTTTTTCTTCACTTTATAACGCTTGTCGTACGGACAGCAGTTCGACGTTGAGTTCCAGAAGACGTTACAAATGAAGACTACTACTGGGGTATTTATAGACAAAGTGGTCCGCTCATGTGACATGTCCACAAGAGCGGTCCAGACAATAAAGCTGGTTCGCTTTTGTGGACACATGCCACAAAAGCGGACCTACAACATTAAATTCATAAACTTACACATTAACCCCCTGGACTTATACAAAATGACCTATCTGGACCCTATACATTAAACTAGCATTACAAAGACGCAGGCTTTAGACATTGTGCATCAACAATATCTCGTAAAAACTCGTTAATAAAACTCGTATGGTTTATATCATTTCGAAAATCCCGTTGTGTAACATCGTTTCAAAATCGTTTCCCAAGTGAACTAAATAATGACACAAAATGTAATATGATAAAAGCACTTATATATAAGATGTACCAGCAGCATATCTACCATGCTTTTATCATCCTACACCCGTCCCATTATCTAATCACTAACCAAAACAAATCGTTTATCCAAATCATTTATCTGCTTTAAGTCGTCTCAAATCGTTTAACTCGTCCCAAAATCGTATTCGTTTTAATTGTGAAACTACTTATGGTCGTCTCGCTAATAACATTCAAACCTTCGTGACTCGACTATCTCGTTTCTCGCATTAACAAACCACCATAGGTTAAGTTAACAATCATCAGATTCGGTCGTTACCTACATAACCCCCACACATAACCTTGGGTGTAGTCTGATAACGGGATTTGTTAGATCCTATGGTACCATAACCTAATACTGGTCGGCTTGATCAATGTTAATGAATGTCATTCGTTATGTAACTACAACCAACAAGTTCGTTCACTTTATCGAAATCGTTATTAGTTTAATATAAACCATCTTAATCATTTTTGAAACCATAGTTTAACCTCGAAATCGTTTTAATACATATGAATCACTCCAAAACAATCGAAAACAGTAAAATAGGGGAACTATGTACTCATATCGAAGTGCAAGGTATCCTCAATCTAAAGAACTCAACAAGCTCAATCAAACCAAGGAAACTCAAGCAACACCTAATAATCGAATCACTAGTAAATAAATCGACACCTAAATCGGAAGATCGGACAGAATGAGGTCTTGTAAACCAAATAAGTATTGGAACTCATGTGATATGGTTTAACAAAGCCTACATTCTAAATCGGAACCTAACCTAAGTGCTTTCGACCCGTCAGGACCCATTAGGGTTGCTTACGCTACTTTAACGCGTCGTTCGCGCAAAAGCGCGTTCGAGACGTCTAACTAGTCCTATGACAAGTATTATATGCCCTAATATGTTTAATTATGTTGCATAATTAGTTATGTGAAAAATGTTTGGGTTACATATGCTTAAAATCCTATTATGCATGAAAAGGGCATTTTGGTAATTTACCTAAGGCATATAAACTACCTATCATACAACTACTTAAACAAGGTGACCATAAGGTATAATGTAACATTTGTGCTTGTAATCGTTATGAACAGTTCAATTATCAATAAAACAATGTTATTTGATCCCAATGTTTGTTTCGTTGTGTTTTACATTTTTCATGTTTTGACTTTTGTTCAATCTCAAACTCTACATCGCTTTCTCGAGCATTATACGCAAACTGGTGCGTAAACGTACTCAGTTTAATGCGACAAATACTCCGGACATCAACATACACTCAACATACCTTAAATAACCTTTACATAACTTAGAAATAAGTTTTGAAGGCTTTGGTATAGCAAAAACAAGTTAATTCGCTTACAGGGACTAAACTTGACAAACTACGAAAGTATGCCAATTTGAACTGTAACGAACATTCTAGAACATGTCCATAAGTTAAACATACCATAAATATCCTTTACATAGCTTAGAAATAGGCTTTGAGGGGTTTGGTATGCTAAAACAAACTTTTGGATCATTCAGGGGCTAAAAGTGTCAAAAAGTGCACAAGTTTGCACTTTTGCGCATAACTTACGTTCTGAATACATCCGGACATCCAAAAATTTATGTAAGCACCCTTTTATTATGCCTTAGTGTTTGGCATGAGAAAAATCCATTCGTCGCGTCATTTGGATCGTCTTTCGCGCTTATGCGCATTCCGTCGTAATTAAGCGAACATCGCGATCGTACGGCCAAACGAACCAACATCCGGAACATTTTTGAGCATGTTTCATGTCCACAATGTTTAGGCATCATTTTAGGGCCTTAAAGTTGGCTTTACGGGCCTTAGAAGTGTCGGAAATGGCTTAAATACGCAACAGGGACCAAAACTGCCATTTTTGAAGGTATGTGCAGATCAGAAGCTTCAGGCGGCCCGCGTGAGTTTTGCCTAAATGTTGAGGCGGGCGGCGTGAGACTGTCAGACCAGATTCAATGTTTCTAATCAATGCAGTTGGCCTTTCGTTCGATCAAGGGGCAATGCCCTTTCACCCAATCAAAGGCCAAAGGCCATTTTCAGTAACCACCACATTTTTGACAAGTGTACGCACCCGATCGTGGCACGATATTCGATAAACGATCCTAACGGTTCCACTTTTCCTATAAATACCCCCCCCCCTTGTTCCAAAACCCACACAATCTGATCTAAAGGCTCTAAGTTGGAACCATTGTTTCATACCTTAGCCATTTTGGTCTAGATTAGCATTCGGGGACCCTCCGTAAGTGTTCTTTCGTTCTTTTATTCGCTTTTCGAGTCCGAAAGTCAACGTTTTGTTGACTTTCTGCATTGACCAGCTTATGGTCGATGCGAAGTTCATGGAACTTCATAACGTGAGCGTGATCACGATGGTTATAGTCCGTAGTGACTATACCTACTGATCACCACGTTATCTAGGCTCAGTGACGAGTCGTAGTTTCGGCCAAAATGCGCATTCTTGCGTATTTTGTAACCAAACTACTCGTGAGCATCAAAGCCGTTTGTTTTGATGCCAAACCTGTTTTCTAAACTTAGTTAAGCATGTTCTAACATGCTTAGCTCGTCACTTTTAGTATAGTGCTTATATAGGGTCGTAAGGTAAGCGATCTAAACCATCGCTTATACTTTCGAACCCGACCCATTTGGTCGATCATTATGATCCGACCAAACACATTAGGTGACCATAGCTATAACCTTCCGAGGTTATACCTTGTAGTCACGATGTTAGGCGTTCCAGACGCGTTCTACGCGAACGACGCGTTAGGGTAGCATAAGCTACCTAAACGGGTCGTGATGGACCGTAAGCACTTAGGTTAAGTTTCATTTTAGTATGTAGGCTTTGTTAAACCATATTACACGAGTCTCCATACTCGTTTGGTTTACGAACCCGCGTACTATCCGATCCTTCCGATTTGGTCCGGTATATTAACATAGCTACCTATTAGGTGCCGTTTGATATCATGTGATCTTTAGCATTATCTGGTTATCATACAAGAACTCCAAAGCAATCTCAGGTGAGTACATAGAACCCCCATCTTTTACTGTTTTCAAAACTGTTTTGGGGTGAAACACATGTGCCTATCTTTTACATTCATGCTTTCCATGTTTTCACATCATATGCCTGCTATGTTGTTAGTACGTTATAGTACACGATTTCATTACATTTCATGCTATGTATGCCCATTGTGTGCGTACTTAGTACATTGGTTTACATTACATTTCTGTTGCATATGTTTACTCAGCATATGGACACATTGATTTACATGAACATTTCTGTTGCATATGCTTACTCAGCATATGGACACATTGATTTACATGAACATTTCTGTTGCATATGTTTACTCAGCATATGGACACATTGATTTACATGAACATTTCTGCTGCATATGTTTACTCAGCATATGGGCACATTGATTTACATGAATATTTCTGCTTCGTATGTTTACTTAGCATACTTAGTACAATTGTTTACATCACATGCCTTCATTTTGTTATGACATTTGGTTTGTTTAACGTGGGACAATACATTCATTAACATTAGCTACGCCGTTCGTTAGTAGGTAGTGGTACCATAGGAATTGACAACTCCCGTTTCTGAAATCCTGGGTTTGATAGGATTGGAAGGAATGACCGAATTCGATATACATAACTTAGATAAACCTTTAATTTGTTTAAGGGTTTATCGCCGCAGTCTCAAGGCTTGGATGTATGCATAGTTTACAATACCGCATAAATGTTAATATCAATAGAGCATGCACTTTTCCACAGAACATAACGTTGATTTAAACCACGTTTTACTTCAACGACTTGTTTTGTGCATTTTACATATGGTTTAAGTTGATACATTTCGCTTACCATACATGATACATTTTGGGATACACATTACATGATTTACATTGAACATAAACACGTTGACATTGACATTCACATTTGGTGGTCTACATTGCACATAAACATTTGACACGGTTTACACAATAACACTTGACATTTGGTTTATACATGAACAATTTACATGGTGGATTAGTTTGGGTAAATGGTTTGAGTAACGTGGAGTATGTAATATGATGCAAACATGGTAGATACGCCGCTGGTACTTCCTATATATAAATGTTTGTATAATATTACATATCTTAGCGTTATCTAAATCATTTCAGTTTAGACACATAACATTTTATACAAATTACATACTTTTCATAAAACATTGTCTTACAAAACAACTTATTATATTCAACTCATTTTACTTGGTTACTCGTTTAACCTTGCACTTATCTATACATATCATTTGATGTTATCGTTTTTCAAACGGTTTACAAAGCTAGACAAATTACAAGGTTCATGACTGACTGTTATTAAACACTCTTTAAACTCAAGTCATGAATCCCATTTTCACAAAACCTATGTATCTCACAGGCATTTTTATGCTGACGTACCTACTTTCACATGTGTTTTCAGGAGCTGTTCCATAGGACGATGAACACGAAACTAGGGCGGACCTGTGCCTTAGAGACTAAAAACTGAAGATAGAACTAGAATAACTGTGTTTTGAATTCTGTACTTCCTTTTAAGACAATGTAACACCCTTGTTAATAAATAAAATGTAACTTTAATTTCCATGGTTGTATAACAATTAATTCTGTCCACAACACTCCCCGGTGTTTCCGCCGTGGTTGCATGTTATACGCGACCGGGGTGTGACAGAAAAGTTGGTATCAGAGCCATTGGTTATAGAGAATTAGGTTATTAGTAATGCTTTGACCTAGACTATAACTTTCTAGGACACTAACACGAGTTATCTTGTGTTTAGAGTTTAAAACATGCACATCACCTATCCTTAGGTGATAACCACAACGGGAACTTCGGTTCCGAATCCGCTTTGAAAATTAATCATCTGTTCTAGGATGATTGATTACTAGGTTTTGAACCCTCTATTATAAGGTTTTGGACCCTCTGTTATATGGTTTTGAACCTCTTTGGATTTCAAAAATCCCGTCAAAGTTTTGGGTTAATAGTGTGAACACGTGCGAACTGGAAGAGTGAATGCCTGTACCCTGGGTTTTCTGTCTAAGGCTAGAGTGTTCGTACAAATCCACATAATCGGACCAGTCACTCTTACCTGGGAACTCTTGGGGTGAGTGTTCACTTATAGGCGAGCATGTCTTCGCGATACACTAATTCTGACCCATTTACTTTGACTAGACATTTCATGTCACTTGTTTTCTTTGCAATGCATAACCGCCATCTTTGCTTTTGTTGATTTTGCTTCATCTCATTCTCTTCATCCAATCATCTCACTCGTTTCATTTCATGTTTTTCTCTTCTAGAATGCCTCATCGACGCGACAACCAAATAGCTACTTCCAAGCTGGTGGAGATTATTGCGCAGCAGATGGCTGCTCAATTCCCAAATCTCTTCGCTCAATGGAACCAAGCCAACAACAACAACAATGGTATATGCAAATACAAGGATTTTAACTCGGCTAAGCCACTCAAGTTCAGTGGTTCTGAAGGAGCAACTGGGCTTCTTCAGTGGTTCGAGAGCATCGAGAACACTTTTCGCCACGTGCAGTGTCCGGATAATCACAAGGTCGAGTTTTCTTCAAGCGTGTTTCAGAAGAGGGCTCTTACATGGTGGAATGGGGTTATGAGAGATCAATGTGCAGAAATTGCTCTAGCTCAGACATGGGCTGAACTGAGAGCTCTTATGATGAGGGAGTTTTGTCCTCGTCATGAGCAACGAGCGTTGGAGAAAGAATTTGATGTTTTGAAGCAAGATAGTGGCGATCACAGGGCTTATACGGATAGGTTTGAGGAGTTGAGTCTTCTTTGCCCGACTATGGTTACCCCACTCGATAAGGCCATCGAAAGGTACATCGACGGCCTACCTGACTTAGTACAAGACATCCTTACTGGTAGCAACCCTACCACACTCCGTCAGGCAATCGAGTTATCAGCGACACTGACTGAGTCGCAGATTCGAAAGAATAAGCTACACAGGAAGGGCGACAAGGCCAAGAAACAGTCGGCTGACAAGGAAGATAGCAAGAAAGGTCAAAACAAGAAGGGAAAGGATTCTGGTTCCTCAAGAGGGTCAAGGAAGCGTAAGGCTTCCCAAAACTATGCTGTCACTGCCCAAGCTAACCAGGCAGCTCCCAACCAGCCTCCAACAAATAAGCCCTATTCAGGAAGTGCACCTTTGTGCAATCAATGCAACAGTCACCATCAGCCGCAATATCAGTGCCGTTTCTGTACTAACTGTGGGAAGTCGGGTCATCTTGCCGATGTTTGTCGGTTTGCTCAGAATCGCGCAGTTCAGAACCCTGCTCAACAAGTTGCTCAGCAACAGGGTCAGGCTGCACGACCAAACTACCCACCAGGTGCTTGTTATAACTGTGGGGATCTGACCCACTACAGAAATCGGTGTCCAAGACTAGTCAACCAGAACCAGAATACAAACCAGAATCAGGCTCAGGCTCGAGGTCGAGTCTTCAACATGAATGCACAAGAAGCACAAGCAGACAACGAGGTGGTGAACGGTACGTTCTTTATTAATAATCAGCCAGCATCTGTTCTTTTTGATTCGGGTGCCGACAAGAGTTTTGTGTCATTGTCTTCTGAGACAATGCTTCGCGTGTCTAGAACGAAACTAGGTAAACCTTTGACAGTATAGGTTGCCAGTGGTGAACCCATTGTTCTTAATTCTGTTCTACGCGACTGCCAGTTGAACCTTAATGACCATATTTTTCCTATTGACCTCACGCCAATGCAACTTGGAAGCTTCGACGTTATAGTAGGAATGGATTGGTTATCTAAGCATCACGCAAAGATAGTTTGTTCTGAGAAGATTGTTCGTATACCGCTGTCGACAGGCGAGATTCTACAGGTTCGTGGTGAGAAGCCTGCCGCTGGTCTCAGACTTATGTCTTGTTTTAAAGCACGGAAGTATCTTCGGAAGAACTATGTGGCTTTCTTAGCACATGTTACAGTAGATAAAGGCAAGGGTAAGACTATTTCAGATATTCCTGTCGTTCGGGATTATTCTGAAGTTTTCCCTGAAGAGTTACCTGGTCTACCTCCAGCACGCCAAGTCGAGTTCCGTATTGATCTCGTACCTGGTGCAAATCCCATTGCCAGAGCTCCATACCGTCTTGCACCGTCAGAGATGCAAGAATTATCTAAACAGCTTCAGGAGCTCTCCGACAAAGGTTTTATCCGTCCTAGCTTTTCACCTTGGGTGCTCCCGTTCTTTTTGTAAAGAAGAAGGATGGTCTTTTAGCATGTGTATCGATTATCGTGAGCTTAACAAGCTCACCATCAAAAATCGATATCCCCTACCTCGCATTGATGATCTCTTTGATCAATTACAAGGCGCTTCTTATTTTTCAAAGATTGATCTACGATCTGGATATCATCAACTCCGGGTGCATGAAGAAGATATTCCAAAGACAGCGTTCCGTACTCGTTATGGACATTATGAGTTCACAGTCATGCCATTCGGTTTGACTAATGCTCCTGCGGTTTTCATGGACTTAATGAATAGGGTCTGCAAACCTTACTTGGATAAGTTCATCATCGTTTTTATTGATGACATCTTGATATATTCTAAGACGCGAGCCGACCATGAGCAACATCTCCGTCTTACGTTGGAACTCCTAAAGAAGGAGCAACTTTTCGCCAAATTCTCCAAGTGTGAATTCTAGCTTAAGGAGGTTCAATTCTTGGGACATATTTGTCACACCCCCAAAATCCACCTGCGGAGTACCACCGCTTGGGAGCGTGACTGACCAGGATCAAGCCACCAATCATATAGAACAATATATATAGTAAAAGTAATTGCCATTAAACCAAACCAAATCCATATGAAAGGTGTTCCAAAACATAAGTAAGTTATCATTGTTTAGCGGAAGCGTATAATCAAAACCCAACATAATTAAGTACGAAATGTCATAAGTGTTTAATAAGATAATCACGATCCAAGCCCACAACGACGAACTCCTCCCTGTGCAAGCTCCATGTACCTAACGACCTGCAAGGCATGTAACAGAGGATCAACAACTAGTTGAGCGAGTTCACAGAAAGTAAATGCGTAATAGTAAGTTCGTATGTAACATGTGGCTCTACTGGGCCGATAGTACGCTCTATTGGTGGGGGCTTCCCATGTTGTGTAACCACTAGACTATTCGTAACCATAAGTGTTCTACATATCCCGAGAACAGTAACACGTACAAGTTTACATAGGTTTTACGTAAGTAATCCTTCACAACCGAGGATAGGGGTACGCGGGGGTTTACGTAGGTTTTACGTAAGTGCCTGACACAACCGAGGCAGTAGTGAGTAGAAGTTCACGTAGGTTTTACGTGAGTGTCCTTCGCAACCTGAGGACAGTGAGCAATACAAGTATACGTAGGTTTTACGTATGTGTCCTGCACAACCGAGGACGATGGTATGGTAGTCTAGTAACAGTGTACGTACGAATCTAGTCAATCTCATTCCTTTAATCCCATTCCCAAGCCCTTGGGAATCCCATGCCTTAGTAAGGGTGTGAACTCACCTTGGTTTGCTCGGTATGTTATTGCTTCTAGGGTTAATTAGTGTTTAAGTCCGTTACACACGACCTAAGGTATATTGCACACAAAATCCAAGATAAGTGTTGATGTTCAATTAGGGTTTACAGGTTCTTGATGCTCAAGCAATGCCTTACAATATCATATCACACATTAACATGCAGTATTATTCAGTAACATGTAGCATCATATCAGACAGTATCACATAACCGCATACAGTCATATACAGAGTCATACAGTACGCTTACGGTGACGTAAAATGCCTTTTCGTGCCATATGGTGACATACAGTGCCATACAGGGTTCTGAATTCAGCTTTGTAAACATCATAAGCAACTCAGACTATAATGATATCAACAAAAGTCATACTACGTTTCATTACAAAGAAATTCGGACTAGTGCATGTCTTGCAAGAAAGTCGGATAATACTTAACAACTTAAAACTCAGACAACACTTATTTAAGTCAAAGCTCGGGCATGGCATCCTTCACAAAGTCGGACAAGAGGAAGGGCTCCCCCCTTCACAAACTCGGACTCAACAAACATGCAAAACTCGGACTAGGGGGTGGGGCTAAAACTCGGACCAAGGGTGTGGGGGGTCTAAAAGTCGGACAACATATATGTTCACAAAAGTCGGACCCCTTTGAGTACCACAAAGGTCGGACTTGAAGTTAAACCATGAAACTCGGATACATAGTCCTCATAAAGATCGGACCCTTTATCTACCATCCAAAAGTCGGACATCTTTGTGCTTCCAATAAAGCTCGGACTTGATTCCTTTACTTTCAAAAATTCGGACATATAAGTGATGAATACTCGGATCCTTTTGTTTAAATGAAAGTCGGACCCCTTGAGTTTATATAAAAAAACTCGGACAAGATCCTTTTATACATAAACATCGGACCATTTACTTCTTTTAAAACTCAGACAATGCACATTCACTAAAACTCTGTCTACAAGCAATACGATTATAATAGTTACGTTTCAACATCAACAGTTATGTTTCAAAGATCATTCTAAACCCTAGTTCATGATTTTTCACAGTGCAAGATGATATCAATCAACTAATACTTAACAACAACAATCATCATAAGAACAATCTATCAAACATACAACTAATCATCATCATCAATAATTCAGAATCAAATCAAAATCACAGAAGTATCATATGAGAGCTAGGGTTTTCATGAACACACAATCAAGAATTGATAATGATCAAACAATCAATTAGGTTTACAAGTATTACAATAATCGATAAACAATTACCTTGAATGATTCTAGAGAAAGAGAGGAATCGAAAGTGATGAATGTCTTGTGCCAATGATGGTGGTGATGATGGTTGCTAGGGGATTAGAGAATACAGTGCTTTGGTTTTTGTGAAAATGATTAGTGAAAAGGGATTAGGGTTAACAATGATTAGAGTTTCACTAATTACTCTATGCATCCCTAAGTATCATAATTTACAATAGCACACCATCTCAAAATAGTTCACAGTTTCACCACCACATTCATACATTTGACAAATCTTTCATGATCAACACATATACTTAACTGAATAAAAAACGTTACAGTTTCACAGCAACTAATTGTGCAAGCAAACAATTAAACAATCAATAAACGTGCAATAAATGCGTAATAGAAATCTTGGAAATTCGAGTTGTCACATTATCCCCAACTTGAAAGAAATTTCGTCACGAAATTTAGCATGCGGTTACTAAGGAAGCTAGGTAAGTTGTATCGTTTACTGGTTTTCCTGGGGTGTCACATCATCCCCCCGTTGATTTGGAATTTCGTCCCGAAATTCCGCAGTAGTAGCTTCAGTCTCAGTAGTGGTTGCATTGTTTCCGAATAACTGGGGGTACTTTTCTTTCATTTGATCTTCGCGTTCCCAGGTGTACTCTGGGCCACGTCGGGAGTTCCAACGAACTCGAACAAGAGGGATTCTCTTGCTTTTGAGGACCTTAACATCCCGGTCCTTGATTTCAACTGGCTCCTCGACGAACTGCAACCGCTCGTCGATAGTGAGTTCCTTAAAAGGAACTATGAGGGTCTCATCTGACAGGCACTTCTTTAGATTCGACACGTGAAATACATTGTGAACTGCACCGAGTTCAGCTGGTAGGTTTAGCTTGTAGGCCACTTTGGCTATTTTCTCAATGATCTCGAACGGTCCGACATACCGCGGATTTAGTTTTCCCCGTTTGCCAAAACGAACGACACCCTTCCAGGGTGAGACTTTTAGTAAAACCCGGTCCCCGACCTGAAATTCCAACGGTTTCCTACGCTTATCCGCGTATGCTTTCTGACGGTCGCGTGCAGCCGCCATGCGTTGCCGTATCTGTGCAATCCTTTCCGTAGCGTCAACTACCATTTCTGGACCTGTAATCTGACTATCCCCCACCTCTGCCCAACAGAGAGGTGACCGGCATTTACGTCCGTACAATGCCTCGAATGGAGCGGCTTGTATGCTGGTGTGGTAACTGTTATTGTATGAAAACTCCACTAACGGGAGGTGTTTTTCCCAGCTGTTGCCGAAATCGATAACACACGCCCGAAGCATGTCTTCTATGGTTTGAATCGTGCGCTCAGACTGCCCATCCGTCTGAGGGTGATAAGCTGTGCTCATGTCTAAACGAGAGCCAAACGCTTTGTGCATCGCTTGCCATAGCTCTGACGTGAATCGTGCATCCCGATCCGAAATGATGGAGGTGGGCACCCCGTGCCTCGAAACAACTTCTTTAAGATAAACGTCTACGAGGGTGGAGAAATTATCCGTTTCCTTAATAGCCAGGAAGTGTGCAGACTTGGTGAGTCGATCCACGATCACCCATATAGTATCATTCCCACGTTGAGATCTAGGTAGGCCAGTAACAAAATCCATGGAAATTTCTTCCCATTTCCACTGTGGTATCCTGGGTTGTTGCAGTAGGCCTGAGGGTTTCTGGTACTCTGTCTTGACTCTCGCACAAGTCAAACATTTGCCGACGTACGTTGCGATGAGGGCTTTCATGCTAGGCAACCAATAAGTTGTTCTGATGTCGTGGTACATTTTATCCGAACCTGGATGTACCGAATAGCGAGACTTATGAGCTTCATCCATCACAAGTTCTCGTAACCCGCCGTATAGTGGTACCCAAATACGTCCTGTTACATAGCAGGCGCCGTCTTCCTTTTGTTCTAATCGTTGCCTCGAACCACGTAAAGCTTCAGCCTTTACGTTTTCTGGTTTCAATGCTTCCACCTGAGCATCTCGTATCTGTGCAGGAAGATCAGACTGAATAGTGAGCTGCAAGGCTCGTACACGCCTAGGTAGAGTGTCTTTTCGACTGAGAGCATCAACCACAACATTGGCTTTGCCTGGATGGTACTTGATGGCGCATTCGTAATCATTAAGCAGTTCGACCCATCGTCGTTGACGCATATTCAATTCCTTCTGCTTGAAGATATGCTCGAGACTCCTGTGATCGGTGTAAATTGTGCACTTGGTACCGTACAGGTAGTGTCGCCATATCTTAAGCGCGAAAACAACAGCTCCCAGCTCTAAATCGTGCGTCGTGTAGTTCCGTTCATGAACCTTGAGTTGACGAGAGGCGTAGGCAATAACTTTATCCCGCTGCATCAATACACAACCAAGCACCTGTATCGATGCGTCACAATAGACCACAAAATCATCCATGCCCTCTGGCAATGAGAGAATAGGTGCGCTGCATAGTCTATCCTTCAGGTACTGAAAAGCCGTTTCTTGTGTATTACCCCAACGATAGGTAACACCTTCCTGTGTCAACATAGTGAGCGGCTGTGCGATCTTGGAGAAGTCTTTAATGAATCGCCTGTAATACCCCGCCAAACCCAAGAATTGGCGTATTTCCGTTGGTGTACGCGGTGCAGGCCAGTTCCTGATCGAATCTACCTTGGATGGATCGACATGAATCCCATCCCTGTTCACCACATGGCCTAAGAAGTGGACTTCACGAAGCCAGAAGTCGCATTTTGAAAACTTGGCATACAGTTGCTCCTTTCGAAGAAGTTCCAAGATAAGACGTAAGTGCTGCTCGTGTTCCTCCTGACTCTTGGAGTAGATCAGAATGTCGTCGATGAAGACAATGACGAACTTGTCAAGATAGGGTTTGCACACCCTGTTCATAAGATCCATGAAAACTGCAGGCGCGTTCGTAAGCCCAAATGGCATAACAAGAAACTCGTAGTGACCGTAGCGAGTTCTGAATGCTGTCTTGGAGACGTCCTCCTCGCGGACTCTCAGCTGATGATAACCAGACCTTAGATCAATCTTGGAGTAGTAGTCGACCCTTGCAACTGGTCGAATAAGTCGTCAATACGAGGAAGAGGATAGCGGTTCTTCACGGTAACCTTGTTCAGTTCGCGATAATCAATGCACATTCTGAAAGTGCCATCCTTCTTTTTCACGAATAGTACTGGAGCTCCCCAAGGCGAAGAGCTTGGACGAATGAAGCCCTTATCTAAGAGCTCTTGTAGTTGCTTAGACAGTTCCTCCAGTTCAATTGGAGCTAATCGATACGGTGCGCGGGCTATTGGTGCTGCTCCTGGAGCTAGTTCAACTTGAAACTCGACCTGGCGATGAGGCGGTAGGCCAGGTAAATCCTCTGGAAACACTTGGGGAAATTCACGTACAACAGGAATATCCTCTATTCTTTTCTCCTTTGTCGATGCATCAGTAACAAGTGCCAAGATAGCCGTATGACCCTTTCGTAAGCATTTCTGAGCCTTCAAGAAAGAGATGATGCCAACCACAGCACCACTCTTGTCACCTTGAACTTCGAGAGGTTCCTTTCCCGCACGAGGAATACGAATAATATTCTCCTTGCATAGGATCTCCGCCTGCTGCTTGGATAACCAATCCATGCCGATGACGATGTCAAAACTACCCAAAACTATCGGAATAAGATCAATCGAGAAGGCCTGACCCGCTAGAACGATGTTGCAACCCTTGACTACATGTGTGGCTTCTACACTCTTACCATTTGCTAGTTCTACGACATGTTTGGTGTTTAGAGGTGTTGGTGTACGTTTTAACAATTTACTCATTTTCAAAGACATATAACTCGTATCCGCACCCGAATCAAACAAAACAGTAACATAAATATCGTCGAGAAGAAACTTACCCATAACGACGTTGGGATCATTTATGGCATCACCCTGCCCCAACACAAATGCACGACCCCTTGCTTCATTTCCATTGTTGTTCCCACCGTTGTTGTTGTTGTTGCCATTTCCCTGGTTGTTGTTATTTTTGTTGTTGTTCTGGTTCCTGTTTAGCTGAGGGCAGTGCCTTTTGAAGTGCCCTTCTGCGCCGCAATGAAAACACCCCTTGTTACCCTATTGTTGATTCTGCTGTGCTTGTGGCTGCTGCTGATTCTGGTTCGCAGGCCGAGGGCTTCTACAATCTTTGGCCTCATGACCCATCTTGAGGCATCTTTGACAGCGACCCTTGTTACACTGGCCACTGTGGTGTCTGTTGCAGTTGTTACACTTTGGGAGGTTTCCTCGATATCCGCCCTGCCTGTGGCTACCTTAAGAGTGCTGACTGGGACTCTGATAACTGTCAGTCTTTCGCTGCTGAACCTGTGACTGAACTGAAGCTGATCCCTTACTAGAATCCCCATCCCATTTTCTCTTGTTGTCACTGGGAGTAGCAAGAGTAGCAGAAGTAGTAGCGGTAGCAGTAGCGCTGATACGTTTAGGCAGTCTGTTCTGATCCACTGCCTGATCTGTGATGCGGTGAGCGAGGCGTTGAATAGCCTGGATGTTGTCGAGATTAGCCGATGTTACATGGCTCTGAATTTCTGGCGCCAAACCCTTGAGATACAACTCAATACGCTTAACTGGAGGGTCCACCATAGTTGGGCATAGCACGGCCAGCTCATTCGACCGTTTAGTATAAGCTTCGATCTCTGACCTAACCATTTTCAAATGATACAACTCGTCTTCCAACTTGTGAATGTCTTCACGAGTGCAGTATTCCCTTTTGATCAGTTCCTTGAAATCATTCCAAGGGGTGGCGTTAGCAGCTGCCAACCCTAAGATCTGCACTTGTGCGTTCCACCAAGTTAACGCAATCCCCTCTAAGGTACCAGTGGCATATTTCACCCTGCGAGCCTCAGGGCATTCACACATCTCGAACACAGACTCGAGCTTTTCGAACCAGTGGAGGAGTCCAACTGCTCCCTCCGTGCCACTGAACGTGCTAGGACGACAATCCATAAAGTTCTTGAAAGTGCAAACGGGCTGCTGAGCGTGTTGACCTATTGTGTACGAATAGGACAAGGTTAAACACATGAGTTAATGTAGGATCTAAAGATCCTAGTGTGAGTCTAAACTGCAGGGTATACTACCTGCTTGAGCAGCTGCAAGTGCCGCAGCAACTTGTTCATTAACGAAAGCCGTCAGCTGGGCTTGTGTCATGTTAATTCGTCCGGCCATTGATCTTCACATCAAAGGCAACATAAGTGAGAAAGGTTCGCGAATAGTGCGATGACAGAAGAGTGTAAGCACATAGGTGTTCTCAAGCAATAACAAGTAATGAGCAATGTAATCTAAGAATACTACGAGCAAAGTTCTATGCAATTCTAGCATGTAGGCAATAAACATAAACCTTATTACCTAGGATGTTGAGTCTTGCACGTGGAGCGAAGCGTCGTTGTGGATCGTTGAGAGCACTGTTCTGGTTATAGTCTGGTTTTAATAAAAACGTTTTCCCCATATTAAAACCAAGTTCTCTATAACCAATGGCTCTGATACCAATCTGTCACACCCCCAAAATCCACATGCGGAGTATCACCGCTTGGGAGCGTGACTGACCAGGATCAAGCCACCAATCATATAGAACAATATATATAGTAAAAGTAATTGCCATTTGTTAGTGCAATATCTGTCTATCGCCTCCGTCAATCTATTCCGTAGCAGAAATCGAAGAAAAAGAAGGATTCTAAGTATTTTAGGTTACATCTAGTTAAAAGGGCAAGGTGGCAAACTTGTAAATAAGGAGAAATCCTTATAATCCTTGTGCCTATAAATAGCTCATTTAGTTGTAAAGGTTAAGACTTTTGGAAGACTTGGAGCTCATTTGAAGAATTAGAGATCTAGTTGTAGGGAGAGAAAGTCTAGAGTGAGAAAGTCTCTCTACGTGATTCACGGCATTGTACACGACGTCATATTAATCGAATCACGTTTTCCTGCATGTTATTGTGTGTTCGATCACATACGTTCACGGATTCCGCACGTCGAACGTACGTTACGCAATCGAACGGTATCGAAACCGGTCCTAACACCATTAAACCAAACCAAATCCATATGAAAGGTGTTCCAAAACATAAGTGAGTTATCATTGTTTAGCGGAAGCGTATAATCAAAACCCAACATAATTAAGTACGAAATGTCATAAGTGTTTAATAAGATAATCACGATCCAAGCCCACAACGACGAACTCCTCCCTGTGCAAGCTCCATGTACCTAACGACCTGCAAGGCATGTAACAGAGGATCAACAACTAGTTGAGCGAGTTCACAGAAAGTAAATGCGTAATAGTAAGTTCGTATGTAACATGTGGCTCTACTGGGCCGATAGTACGCTCTATTGGTGGGGGCTTCCCATGTTGTGTAACCACTAGACTATTCGTAACCATAAGTGTTCTACATATCCCGAGAACAGTAACACGTACAAGTTTACGTAGGTTTTATGTAAGTAATCCTTCACAACCGAGGATAGGGGTACGCGGGGGTTTACGTAGGTTTTACGTAAGTGCCTGACACAACCGAGGCAGTAGTGAGTAGAAGTTCACGTAGGTTTTACGTGAGTGTCCTTCGCAACCTGAGGACAGTGAGCAATACAAGTATACGTAGGTTTTACGTATGTGTCCTGCACAACCGAGGACGATGGTATGGTAGTCTAGTAACAGTGTACGTACGAATCTAGTCAATCTCATTCCTTTAATCCCATTCCCAAGCCCTTGGGAATCCCATGCCTTAGTAAGGGTGTGAACTCACCTTGGTTTGCTCGGTATGTTATTGCTTCTAGGGTTAATTAGTGTTTAAGTCCGTTACACACGACCTAAGGTATATTGCACACAAAATCCAAGATAAGTGTTGATGTTCAATTAGGGTTTACAGGTTCTTGATGCTCAAGCAGTGCCTTACAATATCATATCACACATTAACATGCAGTATTATTCAGTAACATGTAGCATCATATCAGACAGTATCACATAACCGCATACAGTCATATACAGAGTCATACAGTACGCTTACGGTGACGTAAAATGCCTTTTCGTGCCATATGGTGACATACAGTGCCATACAGGGTTCGGAATTCAGCTTTGTAAACATCATAAGCAACTCAGACTATAATGATATCAACAAAAGTCATACTACGTATCATTACAAAGAAATTCGGACTAGTGCATGTCTTGCAAGAAAGTCGGATAATGCTTAACAACTTAAAACTCAGACAACACTTATTTAAATCAAAGCTCGGGCATGGCATCCTTCACAAAGTCGGACAAGAGGAAGGGCTCCCCCCCTTCACAAACTCGGACTCAACAAACATGCAAAACTCGGACTAGGGGGGGTGGGGCTAAAACTCGGACCAAGGGTGTGGGGGGTCTAAAAGTCGGACAACATATATGTTCACAAAAGTCGGACCCCCTTGAGTACCACAAAGGTCGGACTTGAAGTTAAACCATGAAACTCGGATACATAGTCCTCATAAAGATCGGACCCTTTATCTACCATCCAAAAGTCGGACATCTTTGTGCTTCCAATAAAGCTCGGACTTGATTCCTTTACTTTCAAAAATTCGGACATATAAGTGATGAATACTCGGATCCTTTTGTTTAAATGAAAGTCGGGCCCCTTGAGTTTATATAAAAAAACTCGGACAAGATCCTTTTATACATAAACATCGGACCATTTACTTCTTTTAAAACTCAGACAATGCACATTCACTAAAACTCTGTCTACAAGCAATACGATCATAACAGTTACGTTTCAACATCAACAGTTACGTTTCAAAGATCATTCTAAACCCTAGTTCATGATTTTTCACAGTGCAATATTATATCAATCAACTAATACATAACAACAACAATCATCATAAGAACAATCTATCAAACATACAACTAATCATCATCATCAATAATTCAGAATCAAATCAAAATCACAGAAGTATCATATGAGAGCTAGGGTTTTCATTAACACACAATCAAGAATTGATAATGATCAAACAATCAATTAGGTTTACAAGTATTACAATAATCGATAAACAATTACCTTGAATGATTCTAGAGAAAGAGATGAATCGAAAGTGATGAATGTCTTGTGCCAATAATGGTGGTGATGATGGTTGCTAGGGGATTAGAGAATACAGTGCTTTGGTTTTTGTGAAAATGATTAGTGAAAAAGGATTAGGGTTAACAATGATTAGAGTTTCACTAATTACTCTATGCATCCCTAAGTATCATAATTTACAATAGCACACCATCTCAAAATAGTTCACAGTTTCACCACCACATTCATACATTTGACAAATCTTTCATGATCAACACATATACTTAACTGAATCAAAAACGTTACAGTTTCACAGCAACTAATTGTGCAAGCAAACAATTAAACAATCAATAAACGTGCAATAAATGCGTAATAGAAATCTTGGAAATTCGAGTTGTCACAATATTGTCAACGAACAAGGTATTCACGTAGATCCCTCCAAGATCAGTGCGATCAAGGATTGGGATACACCTACTACTCCTACTGAAGTTCGTTCTTTTCTTGGTCTAGCGGGTTATTACCGCCGCTTCATTGAGAATTTCTCAAAGATTGCAGTTCCTCTAACTGCTCTAACTCAGAAGAACAAGCCCTTTGATTGGGGAGTCAAGCAAGAGGAAGCATTTCTGACTTTGAAACAAAAGCTTTGCGACGCGCCTGTCTTAACATTGCCTGAGGGCAATGATGATTTCGTCGTTTATTGCGACACATCTAAATTAGGTCTTGGTTGCGTCCTGATGCAAAGAAACAAAGTCATAGCATACGCATCAAGACAGTTGAAGATTCATGAGAAGAACTACACCACTCATGATCTTGAGTTGGGTGCAGTTGTCTTCGCTCTCAAGATCTGGAGACTGTAACGCCCCAAAAACGATAGATGATAAGTATAAAAGGAAAATAATATTAAACTTAATGTAGTTAAGGAATTATGGTGAAATCATAGCTAAATGTGGTTAAAGGTTAGACTTGTAACTAGCAAATAAGTGAAAGGGGTGAAAGTGTAAAAATTTTACTTAACTAAATAAATAAAACAATAAACATCCCAAACACACAGTACGTATGTCTGGGAGCGATCGAACAAGCAGAAGAGAGGGGGAAACCCTAGCTCAAGAAATCAAGCAATCCAACCCAAGATCATAAGTTAATTCAGTGCATGATCCATAAACTGTGATTAGCTAACCCTAATCTCTTAAGTGGTAAGTTTAATTTTCTGAAATTGAGAATTATTGAATAAGGGGTAAAACCCAATCTCGATTCCTTGTATCAATTGTAAGAAATCTGAGTTGAGATTGCTTTTTAGAACTAGAATCATGCTTGATTTTAGGTTGTATGAAAAGTGTAGTGAAAACCCACTTTGTAAAGATTATGTTACTAATAGGAAGTTCATAAGGATTATGATCATGTGTTAGTTGATATATGAATTTGGTTGTGATGCTTGAATCCTAGATAGCCTGATTTAGGATGGAAATTATGTGAATTCAAAAGAAGATGATTCTTGTGTTGTGATGAACTAGTAGGAACATGCTTAATAAACTTGTACCTTGTACCTTAAACATGATGCTCACCAAGTGTTCGATGAAATGCCTAAAAGAACAATGTATGTGGAAATAGTATAACGAAACGACAAACTAAATGAAGTGAATGAATGTTCTAATGTAGGCATAAAGGAAGAAGGTACAAGCACCAAGAAAACGGAAGGAGCGCAAGATAGATGTATGTTTCGTTGCATACGAGTCCTTGTTATATTTTCTATTTATATAAAATTTGATGTAAAACTATCCTTGTGTAGCAAATGCGACAAGTAGTAAGTAAGCGACAAATCCCTTGTGGATTTGGGCATGTTAACGAAAGTGGTGTTAGGCTATGCATTTTGATCGATTGAAATTCAATCGTGTCAAGTAAAAGATGAACGCCATCCGTTCCAACGGATAGCTTGAATGCTATAATAAAGATGAAAGTTATAATCCGTTTTACGGATAGAAGAAAGAGTAATATTGAAAGCCAATAAACCCAATTAAACGGGTCGAATGTGTACGCTTAACTCGCTACGAGAGTGTTTATGCAAAACCCAATTAAACGGGTTGAATGTGTATGCTTAACTCTCCACGAGAGTGTTTATGCTAAACCCAATTAAACGGGTCGAATGCGTATGCTTAACTCTCTACGAGAGTGTTTATGCCTAACCCAACTATTGGGTTGTTGAATGCGTAAAAGTAAGAATGTTTTGTATAGATAAAGCTAAAACGAAAGGTTATGATTTACTATGGGGATAACTAACCTTTTTAATTTTTGAATGTTTATGTAGGTAAAGCACCTCTATAGGCGATTTGGAGATATGGAGCGAGCACATGTTCAAGCCTTGATATACCAAGCGCTTCCGCAAATTTATATGCATGCTTTTGGGTCCATGTTTTGTTACTTGTTAAACCTTGTTAAAAGTTCTAGATTTGAAAACTTGTTGTCTTTGTTTGGGTTGGTTTAATGTAAAAAGGGTCGTATGTAAATGTCGTCTATTATGTCAAAACAGGGGGTATGTCCCTTTTACAAACGGGTCATGCCCAAATTTTGTAAAAATTTCTATTATGTGTCAAAATTGGTATTTCGATGTCCGAAAAATCTTGCTTTTGTAAGTAATCTAACATTATTGAAAAGCGGACGTTACAAGTTGGTATCAGAGCCAAGGTTTGAGGGATTCGAGCGTTAAACGCGATGCTTGAACTCAAACCGATGGCTAGTTCGAAGAAGTGCTCGCTCCAAGGTTGCCCATGAGGTAACATTTAAATTATAAATAAATTTGCAAGTGTTTATTATGAGTTTAGTGAAAATAATTAAAAAGACGTGTGGAAAAGTTAAATGAGAAGTTTCGGAGCTGTAGATCCCAAACGGAATGGAAATAATCGAAATGGAATGCTTTAAGAGATCTGCAGCGTTTCTGCTAAACGAAGGCCCGTCGCCGACGGGTTAGCCCCCGTCGCCGACGGCCTGCCTTGGTCCGACGCCCAAAATAACTGCCGACGGGAAAACTTGTCCGACGGCCATCACACGAGCCCGTCGCCGACGGGCAACATAGCCGTCGCCGACGGCTTACATAATGCTAATACGCTGAATTGTTTTGTTTTTCATGTTTTGCGTTACCGGTTTGTCCGAAAGCTTATTTCATGGATACGTTGTGTCCATATAAGGTTTAACAAGTGCATGTAATCACAATTAGCGAATACAACGAGAATAGATTCGTAAGAATCAAAGGAAATGAAGCAAATGACATGAAACGGATTAAGTGAATGATGATTAATGAGTAATGATATGCTGAAAGTCTGTGATTTGTATTAAACGAAATATTAACATTGTGTAGATGGCTGATGCAAGAAATGTTAATGATGATAATGATGATAACAATGATGTGGCTAGACAAGAAGCATTCGAGAACAAAGTTACAGAAGTAGCGGAAGGGGTTATGCAAGCCAATCTTCCACGGTTGGCTCAAGAAGTAGAAAGCCGAGTTCTGGGGGTTGTGGATGCTATGATGACCAGTAAGTTCGAAGAGTTGAAAGAATTAATCGAGGGATCCAAGGGTAGAGGTAAGGAACGAAGGTGCACTTATAAGGATTTTATGGCATGTCATCCGACGACGTATGACGGTAAAATTGACCCAGTTGAATGTCAAAGATGGGTCTCGAATATAGAGGCGGTGTTTATACGAAGCCGGTGCGATAAGGAGGACCAAGTGATGTTCGCTACCGGTTTACTAACCCATCAAGCGAAAGATTGGTGGGATGCGCACAGCAAGGAAATAGGCGACGATAGGCTGCAAGTTATGACTTGGCAAGAGTTCAAGGGGCCCTTCATGAGATATCATTGCCCTCAGTCGGCTATCGACAAGATTCAGGAGGATTTCTTACGCCTCCGGCAGAAAAACGAATCAGTAAATGAAACAGCAAACACTTATATGGATAAGATGATGTTCTGTGGAGAATTGGTAACAAACGAGAGGATGAAAATAAATCGTTTCAATGGCGTGTTAAAGGCAGAAATTAGAGAGTTCATCACTCCCTCAAAATGTGAAACCCTCGAGGAGCTCATTGATTTAGCACGGGATAGGGAGATCGAGATTAAAAGACAAGAAGAGCGAGGTGAAAAGAGACTGAGTGAAAAGGGTGCAAGTTTTAGCCCATCTAAAAAGGGGAAGTTTCAGGATCAAGGAAGGAAGGGCAAGTCGAAAGGTGGAATTACACCATGCAAAACGTGTGGGAAGCTCCATACCGGAGAATGTTTGCTAGGCAAAAAGGGGTGCTTCAAATGCGGGAAGGAGGGGCATTCGTCTTATCAATGCCCGAACAACCCAAAGACTTGTTTCAACTGTTTTGAAAGGGGGCATATCAAGTCGGAATGCCCGAAGCTTCAGCAAGAGTCAAAGAAAGAAGATAAGAAACAAGAGAGTTCTAAGGCGAAGGGGAGAATGTTTCAAATCACATCGGAAGAAGCCAAATCCCAGCCGAATGTGGTTTCAGGTATCTTTTTAATAAACTCAATGCCGGTTTATGTTTTGTTTGATACCGGGGCCACTATGTCATTTATCTCTAGTGAAATCGTACAACATCCTTCCTTTAAGATTGAACGGATGTCGATGCCCTTAGAAGTAGAGATTGCAGATAGTAAAAATTATTTGTTGCACGAAATATGTAAAAATTGTAAATTAACCATTGAGGATGAGGAGTTTGCTATCGATCTTATACCCGTGATCTTGGGAGAATTTAAAGTAATAGTGGGTATGGATTGGATGTCCCAAAACCACGCGGAGATAAATTGTGAAACCAAAACTATACATCTCCAAACTCCAAGTGGAAGACGATTAAATGTACAAGGCGAAAGAAAGATGGAAGCGAAGTTATGTACCCTCATTCAAGCTACCAAGTATGTGCTCAATGGGAGTAGAGCATACTAAGCTTACGTGATAAATACTCAACAAGACTCTCCGAAGCTTGAAGATGTTGAAATTGTGAACGAATTTCCGGATGTATTCCCGGAGGAATTGCCGGGGCTCCCTCCCGAGCGAGAAGTGGAATTTAATATCGAATTGAATCCGGGTGCGAAACCGGTCGCGAAGGCTCCCTATAGATTAGCTCCCACGGAAATGCGGGAATTAATGACACAATTACAAGACCTCCTAGACAAGGGCTTCATACGCCCAAGTGTGTCGCCTTGGGGAGCGCCTGTCTTATTTGTTAAGAAGAAAGACGGGTCGATGCGCATGTGCATCGACTATAGGGAGTTAAATAAGCTGACCATAAAGAACCGCTACCCTCTACCTAGAATTGACGACCTTTTTGATCAGTTGCAAGGGGCGAGTTGGTTCTCCAAGATAGACCTGCGATCGGGGTACAATCAAGTTAGGGTACGGGAAGAAGACGTCCCAAAGACCGCATTTAGAACCCGTTATGGACATTATGAGTTTTTAGTTATGTCCTTCGGGTTAACAAATGCGCCGGCGGCATTTATGGACCTTATGAACCGTGTATGCCGACCCATGTTGGATAGGTCTGTGATCGTATTCATAGATGACATTCTGGTCTATTCACGAAGCAAAGACGAACATGCAGTGCACTTACGTGAAGTACTTGAAGTTCTCCGTAAGGAGAAACTCTACGCAAAATTTTCGAAATGCGCCTTTTGGCTCAGGGAAGTGCAGTTTCTGGGGCACGTGATAAATTCGGAGGGTGTTTTAGTTGACCCTTCAAAGATCGATGCTGTAATAAAGTGGGTTTCTCCGAAAAACCCAACAAAGATAAGAAGTTTTCTGGGTCTTGCGGGATACTACAGAAGGTTCATACAGGATTTTTCCAAGATAGCCTTATCCTTGACCAAATTGACAAGAAAGAAAGAGAAGTTTGTGTGGGGAAAAGAACAGGAGGAGGCCTTTCAAATGTTAAAAGAGAAACTATCACGTCCCCCGGTCTTGACATTACCAGATGGAACTGAAGACCTGGTGGTTTATTCAGACGCTTCACACCAGGGATTAGGTTGCGTTCTAATGCAAAGAGGAAGAGTTATCGCTTATGCCTCACGACAATTGAAGCCACATGAAGTGAATTACCCAACCCACGATTTAGAATTGGCGGCGGTAGTGTTCGCATTAAAGATTTGGAGGCATTATCTATATGGGGCAAAATGCACCATCTACTCGGACCACAAAAGCCTTAAATACTTCTTTGAACAGAAAGACCTAAATATGAGGCAGCGGAGGTGGTTGGAACTTATCAAAGATTATGGTTGTGATATCCTTTATCACCCGGGAAAGGCAAACGTGGTAGCCAATGCGTTAAGCCGTAAAGAGTATCCATCTCCCCTTCGAGTGAAATCCATGAAGATGACAGTTACGCCAAGATTACTCGAGACGATACGCGAATCCCAAATAAAGTCGCTCGGAGCGGAAGACCTGAAGAAAGAACGATTAAAAGGGGTGATCGATAATCTAGAAGAGAATTCGACCGGACTTAAGACGCGGTTCGGCCGAATTTGGATCCCACGATTTTGTGAAGTCAAGACTGCCTTGCTCGATGAGGCACATAAGTCTCGATATTCGGTCCATCCCGGGGCTACAAAGATGTATCGGGACTTGAAAGCAAATTATTGGTGGCCGGGCATGAAGCGTGACATAGTTAAATACGTCGCGAAATGCTTAACATGCTCCCAAGTGAAAGCAGAACATCAAAAACCGTACGGGAAATTACAACCCTTGGAGATACCAGTATGGAAGTGGGAAGAGCTAACGATGGATTTGATAACCAAGCTTCCTAAAACAAAGAAAGGGCACGATACTATATGGGTGATCATAGACCGACTTACAAAAAGCACTCACTTTCTACCCATCAAAGAAGCTTACTCTTCCGAGAAGATGGCAGAAATTTATATGAACGCGATCATATCCCGACACGGAGTGCCCGTGTCGATTGTCTCGGATCGGGACACTAGATTTACTTCTCGTTATTGGCAAAAGTTTCATGAGAGTGTGGGTACGAAATTGCACATAAGTACCGCCTACCACCCTCAAACTGACGGCCAGTCAGAAAGAACCATTCAAACACTCGTTGATATGTTGAGAGCGTGTGCCTTAGATTTTGGGGGAAGTTGGGACGACCAATTGCCACTGGTTGAGTTCTCTTATAATAACAGTTACCATAGTGGTATTCAAATGGCACCTTACGAACTATTATACGGGAGAAAATGTAGGACTCCCGTATGTTGGGGCGAAATAGGACAAAGAGAGCTTGCACCAAGTGATTTAATAGCAGTAACGAATGAAAAGATTGAAATGGTTAGAACAAAGTTGAAAGCAGCCCAAGATCGGCAAAAAGCTTATGCGGACAAGAGAAGGCATCCTATTGAATTCCAAGTCGGAGATTTTGTCTTGTTAAAAGTGTCCCCATGGAAGGGTATAATCCGTTTCCGCAAACGGGGTAAGTTAGGTCCCCGTTACATCGGACCGTTTAAAATCTTAGCTCGGATTGGAAGGGTTGCGTATCGATTAGAATTACTGCCTGCTCTAGAAGGGATTCACAATACCTTCCACGTGTCGCAATTGAGGAAATGTCTTGCGGATGACACAGCATTAGTACCTCTCGATGACATTGAGTTGGACGAGGGGTTAAACTATATTGAAAGACCCATAGCCATTAAAGACTTCAAGGTGAAGAATCTCCGCAACAAAGCTGTTAAACAGGTGCTGGTGCAATGGCGGCACCGGAAGGGTTCGGATCTTACGTGGGAAGCAGAAGACGAAATGAGGAGACACTATCCTTTTCTTTTCGGTATGTCAATATTTAAATTTATGTTCAGGTTTCGGGGACGAAACCTCTTTTAAGGGGGGTAGACTTGTAACGCCCCAAAAACCATAAATGATAAGTATAAAAGGAAAATAATATTAAACTTAATGTAGTTAAGGAATTATGGTGAAATCATAGCTAAATGTGGTTAAAGGTTAGACTTGTAACTAGCAAATAAGTGAAAGGGGTGAAAGTGTAAAAATTTTACTTAACTAAATAAATAAAACAATAAACATCCCAAACACACAGTACGTGTGTCTGGGAGCGATCGAACAAGCAGAAGAGAGGGGGAAACCCTAGCTCAAGAAATCAAGCAATCCAACCCAAGATCATAAGTTAATTCAGTGCATGATCCATAAACTGTGATTAGCTAACCCTAATCTCTTAAGTGGTAAGTTTAATTTTCTGAAATTGAGAATTATTGAATAAGGGGTAAAACCCAATCTCGATTCCTTGTATCAATTGTAAGAAATCTGAGTTGAGATTGCTTTTTAGAACTAGAATCATGCTTGATTTTAGGTTGTATGAAAAGTGTAGTGAAAACCCACTTTGTAAAGATTATGTTACTAATAGGAAGTTCATAAGGATTATGATCATGTGTTAGTTGATATATGAATTTGGTTGTGATGCTTGAATCCTAGATAAACTGATTTAGGATGGAAATTATGTGAATTCAAAAGAAGATGATTCTTGTGTTGTGATGAACTAGTAGGAACATGCTTAATAAACTTGTACCTTAAACATGATGCTCACCAAGTGTTCGATGAAATGCCTAAAAGAACAATGTATGTGGAAATAGTATAACGAAATGACAAACTAAATGAAGTGAATGAATGTTCTAATGTAGGCATAAAGGAAGAAGGTACAAGCACCAAGAAAACGGAAGGAGCGCAAGATAGAGGTATGTTTCGTTGCATACGAGTCCTTGTTATATTTTCTATTTATATAAAATTTGATGTAAAACTATCCTTGTGTAGCAAATGCGACAAGTAGTAAGTAAGCGACAAATCCCTATTGGATTTGGGCATGTTAACGAAAGTGGTGTTAAGCTATGCATTTTGATCGATTGAAATTCAATCGTGTCCAGTAAAAGATGAACGCCATCCGTTCCAACGGATAGCTTGAATGCTATAATAAAGATGAAAGTTATAATCCGTTTTACGGATAGAAGAAAGAGTAATATTGAAAGCCAATAAACCCAATTAAACGGGTCGAATGTGTACGCTTAACTCTCTACGAGAATGTTTATGCAAAACCCAATTAAACGGGTTGAATGTGTATGCTTAACTCTCCACGAGAGTGTTTATGCTAAACCCAATTAAACGGGTCGAATGCGTATGCTTAACTCTCTACGAGAGTGTTTATGCCTAACCCAACTATTGGGTTGTTGAATGCGTAAAAGTAAGAATGTTTTGTATGGATAAAGCTAAAACGAAAGGTTATGATTTACTATGGTGATAACTAACCTTTTTAATTTTTGAATGTTTATGTAGGTAAAGCACCTCTATAGGCGATTTGGAGATATGGAGCGAGCACATGTTCAAGCCTTGATATACCAAGCGCTTCCGCAAATTTATATGCATGCTTTTGGGTCCATGTTTTGTTACTTGTTAAACCTTGTTAAAAGTTCTAGATTTGAAAACTTGTTGTCTTTGTTTGGGTTGGTTTAATGTAAAAAGGGTCGTATGTAAATGTCGTCTATTATGTCAAAACAGGGGGTATGTCCGTTTTACAAACGGGTCATGCCCAAATTTTGTAAAAATTTCTATTATGTGTCAAAATTGGTATTTCGATGTCCGAAAAATCTTGCTTTTGTAAGTAATCTATCATTATTGAAAAGCGGACGTTACAGAGACACTATTTGTACGGTACAAAATGTGTGGTTTTCACTGACCACAAGAGTCTTCAACACATCTTCAATCAGAAAGAACTCAACATGAGACAACGACGTTGGGTTGAACTTCTAAACGACTACGACTGCGAGATTCGCTACCATCCTGGTAAGGCGAATGTCGTAGCCGATGCTTTGAGTCGCAAGGAACGTACTAAGCTTCATTGTGTACGTGTCCAATCTGTTATTCAAACCGATATCCAAGCCCGTATTTCTCAGGCTCAACAAGCTTGTGTTTCACAAGGCTTGATGGATAAGGAATTTCCTTATCACATCACTCCTGCTCTAGAACAGAAGGACAATGGATCATACTACTTCATGGACCGTTTGTGGGTCCCAAGCCAAGATAATCTTCGTACCTTGCTTATGGATGAAGCCCATAAGTCACGTTATTCCATTCATCCTGGCTCAGATAAGATGTATAAGGACCTTCGTATTCAGTATTGGTGGCCTTGTATGAAGAAAGACATTGCCTTATACGTATCAAAATGCCTTACTTGTCTTAAGGTTAAGGCTGAACATCAGCGTCCTTCCGGATTATTGGAGCAACCAGAGATCCCAGTTTGGAAATGGGAAAACATTACTATGGATCTCATTACCAAACTCCCGCGCACAAAGAAAGGTCACGATGCCATCTGGGTAGTCGTGGATCGTCTTACCAAGTCAGCGCATTTCTTGCCAATCCGTGAGGATTTTTCGGCTGACAAACTTGCTTAAATCTACGTAGATGAAATTGTAGCTCGACATGGTGTTCCTTTGAACATCATTTCTGACAGAGATGCTCGTTTCACTTCTCATTTTTGGAGAACCATGCAATCTGCTATGGGGTCCCAACTTAATTTGAGCACAGCTTATCATCCGCAAACGGATGGTCAATCTGAAAGAACAATCCAGACACTGGAGGATATGCTTAGAGCTTGTGTGATCGATTTTGTTGGTAGTTGGGATTCACATCTTCCGTTGATTGAATTCTCCTACAACAGCAGTTATCACTCCAGCATCAACATGGCTCCTTTCGAGGCTCTCTATGGTCGAAAATGTCGTTCACCAGTCTGCTGGAATGAGATTGGCGAGGCTCAACTTACTGGACCTGCCCTCATTTTAGAGACAACAGATAAGGTTAAGAAAGTTCGTGATAACCTTCAGATAGCTAGAAGCCGTCAAAAGAGTTACGCGGACCTAAAACGCAAGCCCTTGGATTTTCAAATCGGTGATCGTGTATTACTAAAGGTCTCACCTTGGAAAGGTGTGATCAGATTCGGAAAGAAAGGAAAACTTGCACCTAGATACGTTGGACCATTCAAGATCGTCGAAAGAATCGTAAGGTAGCCTACAGACTTGAGTTACCTCCTGAACTTGGAAATGTTCATCCAACCTTTCACGTGTCCAATCTCAAGAGGTGTTTAGCTGATGAGAACCTCCACATACCGCTTGACGAGATTCATGTTGATAAAACACTGAAATTTGTCGAGAAACCGGTAGAAATCATGGAACGTGAAGTCAAGTGGCTCAAACGCAAGCGCATTCCTTTGGTCAAGGTTCGTTGGGAATCTAAGCGTGGACCTGAGTTTACTTGGGAATGTGAAGATCAAATGAAGGCAAAATATCCGCATCTTTTTCCACGAGTTTCCTCTAAATAAATTTCGGGACGAAATTTCCACAAGTAGGGGAGACTGTAACATTTGTGCTTGTAATCGTTATGAACAGTTCAATTATCAATAAAACAATGTTATTTGATCCCAATGTTTGTTTCGTTGTGTTTTACATTTTTCATGTTTTGACTTTTGTTCAATCTCAAACTCTACATCGCTTTCTAGAGCATTATACGCAAACTGGTGCGTAAACGTACTCAGTTTAATGCGACAAATACTCCGGAACATCAACATACACTCAACATACCTTAAATAACCTTTACATAACTTAGAAATAAGTTTTGAAGGCTTTGGTATAGCAAAAACAAGTTAATTCGCTTACAGGGACTAAACTTGACAAACTGCGAAAGTATGCCAATTTGAACTGTAACGAACATTCTGGAACATGTCCATAAGTTAAACATACCATAAATATCCTTTACATAGCTTAGAAATAGGCTTTGAGGGGTTTGGTATGCTAAAACAAACTTTTGGATCATTCAGGGGCTAAAAGTGTCAAAAAGTGCACAAGTTTGCACTTTTGCGCATAACTTACGTTCTGAATACATCCGGACATCCAAAAATTTATGTAAGCACCCTTATATTATGCCTTAGTGTTTGGCATGAGAAAAATCCATTCGTCGCGTCATTTTTATCGTCTTTCGCGCTTATGCGCATTCCGTCGTAATTAAGCGAACATCGCGATCGTACGGCCAAACGAACCAACATCCGGAACATTTTTGAGCATGTTTCATGTCCACAATGTTTAGGCATCATTTTAGGGCCTTAAAGTTGGCTTTACGGGCCTTAGAAGTGTCAGAAATGGCTTAAATACGCAACAGGGACCAAAACTGCCATTTTTGAAGGTATGTGCAGATCAGAAGCGTCAGGCGGCCCGCGTGAGTTTTGCCTAAATGTTGAGGCGGGCCGCGTGAGACTGTCAGACCAGATTCAATGTTTCTAATCAATGCAGTTGGCCTTTCGTTCGATCAAGGGGCAATGCCCTTTCACCCAATCAAAGGCCAAAGGCCATTTTCAGTAACCACCACATTTTTTACAAATGTACGCACCCGATCGTGGCACGATATTCGATAAACGATCCTAACGGTTCCACTTTTCCTATAAATACCCCCCCCCTTTGTTCCAAAACCCACACAATCTGATCTAAAGGCTCTAAGTTGGAACCATTGTTTGATACCTGAGCCATTTTGGTCTAGATTAGCATTCGGGGACCCTCCGTAAGTCTTCTTTCGTTCTTTTATTCGCTTTTCGAGTCCGAAAGTCAACGTTTTGTTGACTTTCTGCATTGACCAGCTTATGGTCGATGCGAAGTTCATGGAACTTCATAACATGAGCGTGATCACGATGGTTATAGTCCGTAGTGACTATACCTACCGATCACCACGTTATCTAGGCTCAGTGACGAGTCGTAGTTTCGGCCAAAATGCGCATTCTTGCGTATTTTGTAACCAAACTACTCGTGAGCATCAAAGCCGTTTGTTTTGATGCCAAACCTGTTTTCTAAACTTAGTTAAGCATGTTCTAACATGCTTAGCTCGTCACTTTTAGTATAGTGCTTATATAGGGTCGTAAGGTAAGCGATCTAAACCATCGCTTATACTTTCGAACCCGACCCATTTGGTCGATCATTATGATCCGACCAAACACATTAGGTGACCATAGCTATAACCTTCCGAGGTTATACCTTGTAGTCACGATGTTAGGCGTTCCAGACGCGTTCTACGCGAACGACGCGTTAGGGTAGCATAAGCTACCTAAACGGGTCGTGATGGACCGTAAGCACTTAGGTTAAGTTTCATTTTAGTATGTAGGCTTTGTTAAACCATATTACACGAGTCTCCATACTCGTTTGGTTTACGAACCCGCGTACTATCCGATCCTTCCGATTTGGTCCGGTATATTAACATAGCTACCTATTAGGTGTCGTTTGATATCCTGTGATCTTTAGCATTATCTGGTTATTATACAAGAACTCCAAAGCAATTTCAGGTGAGTACATAGAACCCCCATCTTTTACTGTTTTCCAAACTGTTTTGGGGTGAAACACATGTGCCTATCTGTTACATTCATGCTGTCCATGTTTTCACATCATATGCCTGCTATGTTGTTAGTACGTTATAGTACACGATTTCATTACATTTCATGGTATGTATGCCCATTGTGTGCGTACTTAGTACATTGGTTTACATTACATTTCTGTTGCATATGTTTACTCAGCATATGGACACATTGATTTACATGAACATTTCTGTTGCATATGCTTACTCAGCAAATGGACACATTGATTTACATGAACATTTCTGTTGCATACGTTTACTCAGCACATGGACACATTGATTTACATGAACATTTCTGCTGCATATGTTTACTCAGCATATGGGCACATTGATTTACATGAACATTTCTGCTTCGTATGTTTACTTAGCATACTTAGTACAATTGTTTACATCACATGCCTTCATTTTGTTATGACATTTGGTTTGTTTAACGTGGGACAATACATTCATTAACATTAGCTACGCCGTTCGTTAGTAGGTAGTGGTACCATAGGAATTGACAACTCCCGTTTCTGAAATCCTGGGTTTGATAGGATTGGAAGGAATGGCCGAATTCGATATACATAACTTAGATAAACCTTTAATTTGTTTAAGGGTTTATCGCCGCAGACTCAAGGCTTGGATGTATGCATAGTTTACAATACCGCATAAATGTTAATATCAATAGAGCATGCACTTTTCCACAGAACATAACGTTGATTTATACCACGTTTTACTTCAACGACTTGTTTTGTGCATTTTACATATGGTTTAAGTTGATACATTTCGCTTACCATACATGATACATTTTGGGATACACATTACATGATTTACATTGAACATAAACACGTTGACATTGACATTCACATTTGGTGGTCTACATTGCACATAAACATTTGACACGGTTTACACAATAACACTTGACATTTGGTTTATACATGAACAATTTACATGGTGGATTAGTTTGGGTAAATGGTTTGAGTAACGTGGAGTATGTAATATGATGCAAACATGGTGGATACGCCGCTGGTACTTCCTATATATAAATGTTTGTATAATATTACATATCTTAGCGTTATCTAAATCATTTCAGTTTAGACACATAACATTTTATACAAATTACATACTTTTCATAAAACATTGTCTTACAAAACAGCTTATTATATTCAACTCATTTTACTTGGTTACTCGTTTAACCTTGCACTTATCTATACATATCATTTGATGTTATCGTTTTTCAAACGGTTTACAAAGCTAGACAAATTACAAGGTTCATGACTGACTGTTATTAAACACTCTTTAAACTCAAGTCATGAATCCCATTTTCACAAAACCTATGTATCTCACAGGCATTTTTATGCTGACGTACCTACTTTCACATGTGTTTTCAGGAGTTGTTCCATAGGACCATGAACACGACACTAGGGCGGACCTGTGCCTTAGAGACTAAAAACTGAAGATAGAACTAGAATAACTGTGTTTTGAATTTTGTACTTCCTTTTAAGACAATGTAACACCCTTGTTAATAAATAAAATGTAACTTTAATTTCCATGGTTGTATAACAATTAATTCTGTCCACAACACTCCCCGGCGTTTCCGCCGCGGTTGCATGTTATACGCGGCCGGGGTGTGACATATAACCTCGGAAGGTTATTCCCTATGCAACTAGGGTCACTAAACATGCTTGGTCGGATCCTAATGATCGACCAAACGGGTCGAGTTCGAAAGTCTAAGCGGTGGTCTAGACCGCTTGACTTACGACTCTAAACAAGCACTAAACTAAAAGTGATAAGCTAAGCATGTTAAATCATGCTTAACTAAGTTAGAAAACAGGTTTTGATATCAAAACAAAGTGTTTTGATACCAAGAGTAGTTTGGTTGCAAAATACGCTTAAATGCGCATTTTGACCGAAACTACGACTCGTCACTACGCCTAGTTAACGTGGTAATCAGTAGGTATAGTCACTAAGGACTATAACCATCGTGATTATGCTCACGTTGTGAAGTTCAAACGAACTTCGTGTTGACCAACTTGTGGTCAAAGCAGAAAGTCAAACAAAGTTTGACTTTTAAGCTAAAAACGCATAAAGGAACGAAAGAAGACTTACAAAGGGTCCAAAAAGATTTGATTCCAAGTATTCTCAGATCAAATGTGCAGAAAATGGAATGAGGGCCATGCTATATATAGTTTTCGCAAAACCGTTAGGATTATTTCTTGGTTAGGAGGGAAAGATCTTGGCCATACAAGTGTTAGAGAATGATTGGGGGACTTGTTCTCCACACAAACCAGCCCATAGCATGAAAAACCAGAGATCAAAACCATTGGAACAAGTGGAAAAGACCAGATTCAATAATTCTGCAAGTCTGCTATACTGGGCACTGCTTACGGACCATAAGCATATGTCCATACGGTCCGTAAGGACCTTGCACACCAGCAACTTTCAAAAATGGTAGATTTAGTCCCTGAAGCCCCAAACTTGGTTTTTGATGCATTTTTGACATGTTTAAGCCCCGTTATCCCCATTTCAAAGCTCTAAAATGAAGTTAAAGTATAGGGAACTTAAAATATGCTCAAAAATATCTCGAATTTGTTTAAAGCCAAATTGAAACCAAAGTTCATGTAGAACATTGAGATAAGCTATGTTTGTGTTTGTTCATAATATATGGATTTTGGTCAAAGGCAAAGCGAAGACGAAGTTCATGTTGAACACTAAAGACGGTCTATTATCTATATTTTTGTTAATGCTTGAATTTTTGGAATCTAGAATATAGACAAAGTTCAAGAAGATAGATTAATCTTGGTAAATTTTAGAATCTAGAATAGCTTTCATAATTGCAACAATTAAATGAGTTATTGATTATCATAAGAGATATAATGGTTGACTTATCCCTCCAATCATGCTCTAATCTTCTTCTGTAATACTATTATCAGAAAAGAGCAGTATGATTGTCATTATGAACACACACAAACATAGCTTATCTCAACGTTCTACATGTTTAAGCCCCATTATCCCCATTCCAGAAATGACCCATCTCTCCGCAGGTATAACATGAACCAGGTGGAAATCTAGCAGCATTTCCATGAACCTGTGCTGGATTCTGAGCAGCTGATTCTGACCCAAACGACAAATGTTGGCCGTGTGCCCAAGTTTACCACAAGTGGTACATTGTTTACAAGCTTGTTGGGTCGCATGATGACCATTACACCTATTGCAGTGAGGTGCGGTACCAGCATACTGTTTCTTGGCAGGAGGTTGTGCTGGTGGGTTCTGAGCGTTCTGGTTGGTAACTGCAAAGTTTTGGGAAGCCTTTCGCTTCCTCGACCTCCTTGATGACTCGCCCTTCTTCTTACCCTTACCCTTTTCTTGTGTGGTATCAGCTGACTGCTTTTTGTCACCCTTGCGGGTCAGTTTACATTTCCTGACTTATGACTCAGTCAGGGTTGCAGCCAGTTCAATTGCTTGATGCACAGTGGTAGGGTTACTACCAGTTATAATGTCTTGACGCACAGTAAACATCGTTGTGTTACATCGTTCAAAATCGATTGTCCAAGTGAACTAAATAACGCCACAGAATGTAATTAGATAAAAGCATTTATATATAAGAAGTACTAGCGACATATCTACCATGCTTTTATCACATTAAACCCGTCCCGTTATCTAATCACATACCAAAAACCAATCGTTCGTTCAATTCGTTTAACTTGTTCAACTCGTTCAAATCGTTCAGTCGTTTCAATCGTTCAATTGTTCAAAATCGTTCAGTCGTTCAAATCGTTCTCGTTTTAATTGTGAAAACTAACTTTTGGTTGTCTCGCTTATAACATTCAAACCTTCGCAACTCGTCCATCGTTCAACTCGTATCAACAAACCACCCGAGGTTAAGTTAGTAATCATCAGGTTCAGTCGTTAGCCACATAACCCCCACACATAACCATGGTGGCAGTCCGATAACGGGATTTCTCAGATCCCTTGGTACCATAACCAAATACTGGCCGGCTCGGCCAAAGCTAATGAATGTCATACGTTATGTAAATACGTCCAACAAGTTCGTTCACATTATCGAAATCGTTATTGTTTAATATAAACCATAGTATTCGTTTTTGAAATCATCGTTAAAAGCATCGAAATCGTTTAACACATATGAATCACCCCAAAACAATTGAAAACAGTAAAATAGGGGAACTACGTACTCACGTTTAATTGCAAAGTATCCTTGATCTAATGAACTAACAATGCTCGGGAAAACCAAGGAAATCAAGTGGTACCTAGTAATTGGATCGCTAGTTAATAAATCGACACCTAAATCGGAAGATCGGGTAGAATGAGGTCTTGTAAACCAAATGAGTATTGGAACTCGTGTGATATGGTTTAACAAAGCCTACATTCTAAATCGGAACCTATCCTAAGTACTTACGACTAGGGATATAAACCAACCGAACATTCAGCGAATAGTTTGTGAACCATTCGGCGGGAAGTTCGTTTATGTTCGTTTGTTTAATAAATGAACGGACACGAACAAGGAATTTCGTTCGATTAGTTAATTGTCCGAGGTTAGCAAACGCCAATGCCAATGTGAATCCCGCTCGTGGACGAGCATACAATCTGAATGCTAATGAGGCTCGTGCTGACAACGAGGTTGCTAATGGTACGTTCCTTGTTAACCATCAACTTGAATCTGTTCTTTTCGATTCTGGTGACGATAGAAGTTTTGTTTCGTTTTCATTTGTGCCTTTGCTTGCGATACCTAGAACTAAACTACGGAAACCCTTATTTATTGAAGTTGCTACTAGTAAACCTATTGTACTCGATTCCGTTATTCGCGATTGTCAATAGAACCTCGATAACCATCTTTTTCCTATTGACCTCACACCGATACAACTTGGGAGTTTCGACATTATCATAGGGATGGATTGGTTAACCAAACATCATGCTGAGGTGATTTGTTTCAATAAGATTGTTCGTATTCCTCTATCATCTGGTGACGTTTTAGAAGTTCGTGGCTAGAAACCATCTGGTGGATTGAAACTCATGTCGTGTACGAAAGTCCAAAGTTATTTACGAAAAGGATATGTGTCCTTCCTAGCACATGTCACCGAGGAGAAAAGCAAGAGCAAGTGTATTCAAGATATTCCGATTGTTCGAGATTATCCAGAGGTGTTTCCTGATGAACTGCCTGGTATGCCTCCAGTTCCTCAAGTCGAATTTCATATTGATCTTGTACCCAATGCCATCACGATTGCTAAAGCACCTTATCGTCCTGTGCCGTCTGAGATGCAAGAGTTATCGAAACAGCTTCAAGGGTTATCTGATAAAGGATTCATCCATCCGAGTTATTCACCATGGGGTGCTCTGGTCCTGTTTGTGAAAAAGAAAGATGGATCTTTTTGAATGTGTATCGATTGTCGTGAGCTTAATAAACTTACCATCAAGAATCGATATCCCCTACCACGAATCGATGATCTCTTTGATCAGCTGCAAGGTGCTTCATGTTTTTCTAAAATCGATCTGCGTTCTGGGTATCAACAGCTTCATGTACTCGAAGAAGATATTCCCAAAACTGCTTTTCGCACGAGATATGGTCCTTACGAGTTCACTATTATGCCTTTTGGTTTGACGAATGCCCCAGCTATTTTCATGGATTTAATGAATAGGGTTTGTATACCTTATTTAGACAAGTTCATTATTGTGTTCATTGACGACATTCTCATTTATTCAAAGTGTTGAGCCGATCAAGAACAATACCTTCGTCTGACAATGGAACTTTTGAAGAAGGAGCAACTTTTCGCCAAATTCTCCAAGTGCGAATTTTGGCTTAAAGAAGTTCAATTTTTGGGTTATATTGTTAACGAGCAGGGTATTCATGTGGATCCTTCCAAAATTGCTGCTATTAAGGATTGGAACACACCTATGACACCCACAAAAGTTTGTTCTTTTCTTGGTCTTGCAGGACGTTATCGTCGATTCATTTCGAACTTCTCGAAGATCGCGGTTCCTCTTACTGCTTTGGCTCAAAAGAATAAGCCTTTTGAGTGGGGACCTAAACAAGAAGAAGCGTTAAAAACGCTGAAACGAAAACTCTGTGATGCTCATGTTTTATCTTTGTCCGATGGAAACGATGATTTCATTGTCTATCATGACGCGTCGAATCTAGGCCTTAGTTGTGTTCTTATGCAACGAGGTAAAGTTATTGCTTATGTGTCAAGACAATTGAAAATACACGAGAAGAACTACACGACTCATGATCTTGAGTTGGGTGCTGTGGTTTTTGCCCTCAAAATCTGGAGACACTATCTTTATGACACGAAATGTGTGGTTTCATAGACCATAAAAGTCTCCAACACATTTTCAATCAGAATGAGCTAAACATGAGACAACAACGCTGGGTTGAACTCCTAAACGATTACGACTGCGAGATTCGCTACCATCCTAGTAAGGAGAATGTTGTAGCCGATGCGCTAAGTCGAAAGGAACGAGTCAAGCTTAATTTTGTTCGTATTCTATCTAATATCCAATCTCGTGTCTCTCAAGCTCAACATACTTGTGTTACACAAAATTTGATGGGTAAGGAATTACCATGTCAACTTGAGCTTAAACTTGAAACGAAAGACGACGGTTTACTCTATTTTAAGGATCGTTTGTGGATTCCGAAACAAGACGATCTTCGCACTTAAGTGATGGACGAATCTCCTAAGTCTCGATATTCTATTCATCCAAGTGTTGAAAAAAATGTACAAGGATCTTCGTACTCAGTACTGGTGGCCTGGTATGAAAAAGGATGTTGCCTTGTGTGTATCAAAATGCCCAACTTGTCTCAAAGTCAAGGCTGAACATCAACGACCATCTGGTTTGCTTGTACAACCAGAGATACCGGTATGGAAGTGGGAGAACATTGCGATGGATCTTATCACAAAGTTATCGCGCACATCTAGAAGTCACGATGCTATTTAGGTTATCATTGATCGATTAACGAAGTCAGCTCATTTTATACCGATTCGCGAGGATCTATCTGCTGATAAACTTGCCAAGATTTATGTTGATGAGATTGTATCTCGACATGGTGTCCCTTTGGATATCATATCTGATCGCGAAGCTCGATTTTCATCACATTTTTGGAAAAGCATGCAATCTGCTATGGGAACCCAACTAAATCTGAGTACTGCTTATCATCCTCAAACAGATGGACAATCCGAGAAGAAGATACAAACATTGGAGGATATGCTTAGAGCGTGCGTGATAGATTTTCATCACATGCTTAGAACGTTTGAAGCTTTATACGGTCAAAAATTTCGTTCACCTATCTGTTGGAATGAGATCGGTGAAGCTCAACTTACTGGACCTGAGCTCATTCTGGAAACAACAGACAAAATCAAGAAGATTCACGATAATCTTCTGACAGCTAGAAGCCGTCAAAAGAGTTATGCGGATATGCAACGTAAGCCCTTGGAATTTCAAGTCGGAGACCGTGTCCTACTCAAGGTATCCCCTTGGAAGGGAGTGGTGAGATTTGGAAAGAAAGGAAAACTTGCACCTCGATATGTTGGACCATTTAAGATTGTTGAAAGAACTGGAAAGGTTGTTTATCGACTAGAGCTACCTCCTAAACATGGGAATATTCACCCAACATTCCACGTATCCAATCTACGAAAGTGTTTAGCCGATGCTGATCTTCATATTCCACTCGATGAAATTCAACTTGATGATACGATGCACTTTGTCGAGAAACCCGTGGAGATAATGGACCGTGAAATCAATCGATTGAAGAACAAGCGAATACGATTAGTCAAAGTTCACTGGGAGTCCAAACATGGCCCAGAGTTTACTTGGGAACGTGAGGACCAAATGAAAGCGAAATATCCACATTTGTTTTCACAAGTTTCCTCTAGTTAAAATTTCGGGACGAAATTTCCTAAAGTAGGGGAGACTATGATAACTGCTCTGTAAACGACGTATGATGTAAAACAATGTCAATTATCAATAAAATAATGTGTTTTGGTGTTAATATTTGTGTATTTGTGTTTGACGATTTTACGATTTGATTCTAGTTCGATTTCAAGCTTTAAATCGCATTCTGGAAAGTTTAACATGACAAACACTCTAGAATAGTGAAATAGGCTTAACATACCTTAAATAACCTTTACATAACTTAGAAATAAGTTTTGGAGGGTTTGGGGTGTCGAAAACAAGTTTATTCGATCGCAGGGACTAATTACGACAAACTGTGAAACTATGCCGATTTGTAAGGCAACGAACATTCCGGAACTTGATCATAAGCTTAACATACCCTAAATATCCTTCATATAGCTTAGAAATAGGCTTTGAGGGGTTCGTTATGCGAAAATACGCTTATTTGATCAATAGAGACTAAAAGCGTCAAAAAGTGCATAAGTTTGCATTTACGCGCATAACTTACGTTCTGAACATATCCGTACATCCGAAAATTTTAGTAATCATTAAAATATTTTATTTTAGTGATTGGAATGCAAAAATACCATTCATCGCGTAATTTGAATCGATTTCGCGTCCGTTCGAGTTTTCGTCGTAGCTAATTGAATAACGTGACCGTACGAATAAACGAACCGACATCCGAGATGTTTTTAAGCATATTTCATGTTGCCTATGCTTTAACTTTATTGAAGAGCCTTGAAATGGCGATAACGGGGCTTAAAAACACCAAAATCCAAGTTATATGCTTGTAGGGACCATTTCTGCCAATCTGTCAAAGATCCCTCGTGGGCTGCGTAAGCCTTATATGGCTTCTACGCTGGGCGTGACCGACTGCCAGACCAGAAACTTTGAATCTGGTCATAGCAGCTATTTTCAGACGATTTTTACATAGTTTTGGGATACCATTTGCTAGTTTTTGAGTTCCCATTGTATTTAAAACCATGTTCCACAAGTGTATGGCTTAAATCATACCTTGATTTGCTCAAAAACACTTGTAAAGATCTTGTTAACTCAACACTTCCTATAAATACCCACCTTGTTCATTCTCATTCCTCACACATTTGATTTAAATATGCTCTAAGTTGAAGTTAAGACTTCATACCTGAGTGTTTTGGATCAAATCTTCCTAGCTTGGACCTTTTTGTAAGCTTCTTTCATGCTTGTTTATGCTTTTCAAGCAAGAAAGTCAAACAGTGTTTGACTTTCTGCTTTGACCATGAATTGGTCAACACAAAGTTCGTTCGAACTTTGCAACATGAGCGTAATCACGATGGTTATAGCCCCTTGTGACTATACCTATTGATTACCATGTCGATTAGTCGAAGTGACGAGTCAAAGTTTCGGTCAAAATACGTGTTTATGCGTATTTTGCAACGAAGCTATTTTTGGGGTATCAAAACACTTTGTTTTGATATCAAACCTGTTTTCTAACTTAGTTAAACATGTCTTAACATGTTTTACTCGTCACTTTTAGTCTAGTGCTTGTTTAGGGTCGTAAGTCAAGCGGTCTTGACAACCGCTTAGACTTTTGAACCCGACCCGTTTGGTCGATCGTTAGGATCCGACCAAGCATATATTGTGACCATAATTGTATAGGTAATAACCTTCCAAGGTTATACCTTATGGTCACTTAGTTTGATTAGTTGTATGATAGGTAGTTTATATGCCTTAGGAAAATGACCAAAATGCCCTTTTCATGCATAATTGGATTTTAAGCATATGTAACCTAACTTTTGTCATTTAAACTGACTTTACTGTAACACCCCGTGTTTTCGAATGTCAAAGTCAAAGTCAAAGTCCAAGTCAACTTTGACTTTCTTTGACTGTAGATAGTCGATTTTGTGTTTTAGTTGTATTATGTGGAGTAAGTGTTGTAATCAGCAAGAATCGAAGTAATCGAATGTGTTTTACCGCGAACCTATCTACGACTGTGAATGATAGGAAGTAACAATGCGATAAAGTTAACCAATCAGTAATCAAACCGATCTAACAATCATCAAACTTGAGACTCGAATGGTATTATTATACGTGTGTGTGTGCCTTATGTGTTACTTGTGCGTGCCTACTTTATGTTTGGTGTGGTATTCAAGCAAATCAATCGAAAATCGAATCGAAACTCGAAAAGCAATCGAACTCAATCGAAACCGACATCGAAACGTGACTTATAGAAGATTGTTTGTTAGATATAGTGGTTGGGATTAAAAGTAATTTGACTAGGAACTCTATCGTATCCGTATCATCGTCCATCGAAATCGAAACGTCGAAAATCGTTGCAAAATACTCGAAGTGCGTGGCGGATCGAACAGGAAGCATCCTGATCGAACAGGCCAGCCGATCGGCTAGCACCTTGCCAACCGATCGAGTAGCTCACTCGATCGGATCTCCCAGCCGATCGGCTGCCACTTTCCCCTTTTTGGAAGCCTATAAATAGGGTTGTCATTATCATACTTACCATTTTTGGAAAGCTTTGACCGAACCAGCTATCTTCTTCACCTTTTTCTCAGATTTCTCTCAATCTCGGTAAGTTTTCACTCTAATTCTTGTACGTTCCTGATCATTACTTGATTTTACATCTTTCTATCTTTCAAAACTTGGATTCTAACCGTGAAATCACCAAGATCTAAGTGTTCTTGGGTGATGTCATCATGGTGTTCTTGAAGAACATCATGTTTTGGTCTCATTCCACTATGATTAGCTTAGATCTAACCGATTTCCACATAAACAAGTTAAGATCCATCATAGATCTAAACATTTTCATGATGTGAAGGATTGAAAGAAGGATTCCCAACTTTCTTTCAACTCTTTTACACTCAATGCTTTCAAACCGATAGAAACGGAGCTTGAACCGGCTAACTAATCATTCAAATAGTTAAAAGGTTCAAGATTCGGGTTATGAACAAGGTTCACCGATTTCGGGTTAAACTCTAAACCGGCATTCCGAACCGTTCACCGGCCGGACTTGGGTGATTCCTGTTCGAGCCAAGGGAACAAGTAGGAACGAGGGTTATCATAGTTCAACACGTTGTCAGGATACCTTGAAAGAATGACAAATAAACAAACAGCCAAGTGTTAGACGAAAGGCCGACAAGGTCAGAAATGCTGGCCGAACGGCTAGGCTGTTCGAACAGCCCAGCCGATCGGACATGCCAGCCGATCGACCGGGCCAGCCGATCGGCTAGCACATGGTCCCACACTTTGAAACTTTTGAAGTATAGTATTGACGAAGTAATTGTCACACCCCCAAAATCCACCTGCGGAGTATCCCCGCTTGGGAGCGTGACTGACCAGGATCAAGCCACCAATCATATAGTGTCACACCCCCAAAATCCACCAGCGGAGTATCACCGCTTGGGAGCGTGACTGACCAGGATCAAGCCACCAATCATACAGAACAATACGTATAATAAAAGTAATTGTCATTAAAACCAAATCAATTCCATACGAAAGGTGTTCCAATCATAAGAAAGTTATCATTGTTTAGCGGAAGCGTATTATTGTAAATCCCATAGTAAACAAGTATCAAATATCAAAAGTGTTTAACAAGATGATCACGATCCAAGCCCCACAACGACCAGCTCCTCCGTGTGCAAGCTCCATATACCTAACGTCCTGCAAGGCATGTAACAGAGGGTCAACAACTAGTTGAGCGAGTTCACAGAAAGTAAATGCGTAATAGTAAGTTCGTTTTTAGCAGGCGGCTCTACTGGGCCGTTAGTACGTTCTATTGGTGGGGGCTTCCCACGTTGTATAACCACTAGACTACTCGTAACCATAGGTATCCTTCATAACCGAGGATAGTAATAAGCATAAGTATCCTTCCCATCCGAGGATAGTAATGAGTATAAGTATCCTTCACAACCGAGGATAGTAATAAGTATAGGTATCCTTCACAACCGAGGATAGTAATAAGTATAGGTATCCTTCACAACCGAGGATAGTAGTAAGTATAAGTATGTGTCCTGCACAACCGAGGACAGTGGTATGGTAGTCTAGTAACTGTATAAGTACAGTTCTATTCAATCTCAATCCTTCAATCCCAATTCCCGTGCCCTGGGAATCCCATGCCTTAGTAAGGGTGTGAACTCACCTTGTTTTGCTCGGTATGCTATGCTCTAGGGTTTAACAATTGCCTAAGTCCGTTACACACAACCTAGGATATATTGCACATGATATAATGTAAGTGTTTGAAATCAATTATCAATTAGGGTTTACAAGTCTTGGCGTTCAATCAACTGTGTGTGATAATCGATTACATACTCATCTAACATGGTTTGCATATAAACACAGTAATATACCACAATTACAGCAACATAGGTATCATATCATGCAGAACGGGACATAGTACATACTGTTATTATATCACACAGTACACAGATGGTAAAACTCAAATGTTGACACATTCAGGCAAGGCTCAACAAAGAAAGTCGGACTACTCATGAGTTAAACTCGGACCACGTCTTATTTCAAGGTCGGACTATACTTAATAGAAGCTCGGACCACATGAAGTGTTTAAAGTCGGACAAGATATGGCATTCTATAACAACTTCGGACCATGGGGGTGGGGTTTAAAGTCGGGCAAGAATTCTCATATTAAACTCGGTCATGGTGTTTTGATACAACAAAGTCGGACTAAGGGAAGGCTTGCCAAACTCGGACCATATGAGTTCTTAAACTCGGACCACGCATGTTTTTAATAAACTTCGGACTTGATTTTTATTTAATATACTCGGTCCTTCTTCATTAAATAAACTCGGTCCATCTATACTAAACAAACTCGGTCCAAACACATACACAAACTCGGTCCAAACACATAAATAAACTCGGACCACCATTCACTAATATACTCGGACCGCAATACACTATTATACTCGGACCACAATTCAAATTTTAAACTCAGACATGCTTTTGTTTTTAAGATCGGACCATATGTGTTTAATGAAAAACTCAGACTATCTCATGACTAACATATATTATCAAAAACTCAGACAATCAAATGGCGATTGAAACAGTTACACGTGAACATTCAACAGTTACGCATACGAACAAACCCTAGTTCTATTCATATTGACGGCATCATCATGATAATCCACCTATGATCATCAATAAATCATTACAAGAACAATATAATCGAGCATACAACTATTCATATTCGTTTCTCAACAATCGGAGATCCTTAAACACAGAAACATCACATGTGAAGCTAGGGTTTTTCATGCATACATAATCAAGAATCAAGAATTGATATCAATCCAATAACCAATAACCAACAAACAATCATTAACAATTACCTTGTGTTGATTCTAGAGAAGAAGAGAAATAAATCTTGTGATGTCTTGCCAATGATTTGGTGATGATGATTGCTAGAGAAAATGAATGTACGTGCTTTGGTTTTTGTGAAAGAGTGATTAGTGAAGTTGAGATTAGGGTTAAGTATCTAGGATTTCACTAATTACCATTTACATCCCTAAGTATTATATTTTACACATGCACACCGTCTCATAACCATTTCCTAATTTCACCACCAAGTTCATATATTTACCAATTCCACAAATAACAAACAACTATGCACAATCAAACAATCAAAACTTATATAATTTCATAGCAACTAATTGTGAAATCAATTAACTATATAATACAAGAACGTGCAATAAATGCGAAATAGAATCTTGGAATTTCGAGTTGTCACATTATCCCCAACTTAAAAGAAATTTCGTCCCGAAATTTGGTACGCACTCACTGAGGAAGCTAGGTAAGTCGTAGTGTTCACTGGTTTTCCTGGGGTGTCACATCATCCCCCCGTTGATTTGGAATTTCGTCCCGAAATTCAGTAGTAGTAGCTTCAGCCTCAGTAGTGGATGCATTGGTTTCGAATAACTGGGGGTACTTTTCTTTCATTTGATCTTCGCGTTCCCAGGTGTACTCTGGGCCACGTTGGGAGTTCCAACGAACTCGAACAAGAGGAATTCTCTTGTGTTTGAGGACCTTAACATCCCGGTCCGTGATTTCAACTGGTTCCTCGACGAACTGCAACCGCTCGTCGACAGTGAGTTCCTTAAAAGGAACTATGAGGGTCTCATCTGACAGGCACTTCTTCAGATTTGACACATGAAATACATTGTGAACTGCACCGAGTTCAGCTGGTAGGTTCAGTTTGTAGGCCACTTTGCCGATTTTCTCAATGATCTCGAACGGTCCGACATACCGCGGATTTAATTTGCCCCGTTTGCCAAAACGAACCACACCCTTCCAGGGTGAGACTTTTAGTAAAACCCGGTCCCCGACCTGAAACTCCAATGGCCTCTTACGCTTATCCGCGTAGGCTTTCTGACGGTCGCGTGCTGCCGCCATACGTTGTCGTATCTGTGCAATCTTTTCTGTGGCGTCCACTACAATCTCTGGACCCGTAATTTGACTATCCCCCACCTCTGCCCAACAGAGAGGTGACCGGCATTTACGTCCGTACAATGCCTCGAACGGAGCGGCTTGTATGCTGGTATGATAACTGTTATTGTATGAAAACTCCACTAAAGGGAGGTGTTTTTCCCAGCCGTTGCCGAAATCAATAACACACGCTCGGAGCATGTCTTCTAAAGTTTGAATCGTGCGCTCAGACTGCCCATCTGTCTGAGGGTGATATGCTGTGCTCATGTCTAATCGTGAGCCGAAGGATTTGTGCATCGCTTGCCATAGCTCTGACGTGAATCGTGCATCCCGATCCGAAATAATGGAGGTTGGCACTCCGTGCCTCGAAACGACTTCTTTCAAGTAGATGTCTGCTAAGGTAGAAAACTTATCCGTTTCTTTGATAGCCAAGAAGTGAGCAGACTTTGTGAGTCGATCAACGATTACCCAAATAGTATCATTCCCACGCTGGGATCTAGGTAAGCCTGTAACGAAATCCATGGAAATTTCTTCCCATTTCCACTGTGGTATCCTGGGTTGTTGTAGTAGACCTGCGGGTTTCTGATATTCGACCTTGACTCTCGCACAGGTCAAGCACTTGCCAACATAGGTGGCGATGTGGGCTTTCATACTTGGCCACCAGTATGTTGTTTTGATATCGTGGTACATTTTATCCACCCCTGGGTGTACCGAGTAGCGAGACTTGTGCGCTTCGTCCATCACAAGCTCTACTTAAACCACCATAAAGTGGGACCCAAATACGCCCCGTTACATAGTAGGCGCCGTCTTCCTTTTGTTCCATGCGTTGCCTTGAGCCTCGTAAGGCTTCAGCTTTGACGTTTTCGTGCTTTAATGCTTCCATCTGAGCAGTTCGTATCTGTGCGGGAAGACTGGACTGAATAGTGAGCTGCAAGGCTCGTACGCGTCTAGGTAAAGTGTCTTTCCGGCTGAGAGCGTCAGCCACAACATTTGCTTTTCCTGGATGGTACTTGATGGCGCATTCGTAATCATTCAGTAGTTCAACCCATCTTCGTTGACGCATGTTCAAATCCTTTTGCTTAAGAATATGCTCGAGACTCCTGTGATCGGTGTAAATCGTGCACCTGGTACCGTACAGGTAGTGTCGCCATATCTTAAGCGCGAAAACGACAGCTCCCAGCTCTAAATCGTGCGTCGTGTAGTTTCGTTCATGAACCTTGAGGTGCCGTGAAGCGTAAGCAATAACTTTATCCCGCTGCATCAATACACAACCAAGCCTCTGTATCGATGCGTCACAATAAACCACGAAGTCATCCGTGCCCTCGGGCAGTGAGAGAATAGGTGCGCTACAAAGCCTATCCTTTAAGTACTGAAAAGCGGTCTCCTGCGTATTACCCCATCTGTAAACGACACCTTTCTGTGTTAGCATAGTAAGCGGCTGCGCGATCTTGGAGAAGTCTTTGATAAATCGCCTGTAGTAACCCGCCAAACCCAAGAATTGGCGTATTTCTGTTGGTGTTCGCGGTGCTGGCCAATTCCTGATCGAATCTACCTTGGATGGATCGACATGAATCCCATCCTTATTCACCACATGGCCTAAGAAGTGGACTTCATGAAGCCAGAAGTCGCATTTTGAAAACTTTGCGTACAGTTGCTCCTTTCGAAGAAGTTCCAAGATAAGACGTAAGTGCTGCTCGTGTTCCTCCTGACTCTTGGAGTAGATTAGAATGTCGTCGATGAAGACAATAATGAACTTGTCAAGATAACGTTTGCACACCCTGTTCATAAGATCCATGAAGACTGCAGGCGCGTTCGTAAGCCCGAATGGCATGACCAGAAACTCGTAATGACCGTAGCGAGTTCTGAAAGTGGTTTTGGAGACGTCCTCATCCCGGACTCTCAGTTGATGATAACCTGACCTCAAGTCTATCTTGGAGTAATAACACGACCCTTGCAACTGGTCGAATAAGTCATCTATGCGCGGAAGGGGATAACGGTTCTTCACTGTTCACACATGCAGGATCATGCAGTTGCTATAAATATCATACAATCATATATCGAATCATACCGTTATATGCAGGAATGAACAGTTGCATGCAATTACATACAGAAGCATACCGAAAGCTTAATTACTGGTGTTTGCCTTAACACAGAACGCTTATTCACTTATTCAGCATATGAAATCAGCAAACTTGGGCAACACAACCCACTTAGTAAACTTTGAACTCCTTTGCATTCTTTAAAAGGTCGGACAGGAGACAAGGGTTTAAAACCCTGACCACATATGAAAAAGTCGGACTAGAGGGGCTCCTCTTTGAAATTCGGACAAGTTAACACATTAATAAACTCGGGCATGTTAACATATTAAGCAAAAGTCGGACCCAAGGCTTTAAAGCCTAAAACTCGGACAAACAAGTGAAAGGGGGGGCTTCCCAATTAAAAGTCGGACCACAAGGTTGGGGTTAAAAGTCGGATAACTTAGGTGGAGGGTCACAAAGGTCGGACTTGGGGTGGAGGTCACAAAACTCGGACCCTTCATGTGTTAAAGGTCGGACAAGGATGTGGGGGGCCAAAACTCGGACAATCTCACAGGTTTAAAAGTCGGACATGTGGTGTGGACATTAAACTCGGACCACATGCCATTCCTATACACAAACCTCGGACCCCCTTAACAACATTATCAAAGCTCGGACATCACACAACCAAAACTCGGATAACACAACAAACAAAGAACTCGGACCCTTTTTATCTTATAAAACTCGGATCCTCTTGCATTCCACAAAACTCAGACTTATCATAAACATTATTCATATATTCATATGCACTGACAGTTACGTTTCTTTGTATTCACGATCTGGAAACCCTAAATCACACATATAGCAGAGCAGAATTCAATTAACAGTCAATCATTCTAACATGTCTTGTGTCTTATCATCAGGCAAATGATCATACACTAAACTACATCATTTCTAAATCATCAGAACTCAATCAACAACCACAGAAGTACCATATGAAAGCTAGGGTTTTCAAGAATTCATAATCAAGAATCAAGAATTGATAATAATCAAGAAATCAATAAACAATTACCTTGTGTTGATTCTAGAGAAAATGTGGAAATCAAAAGTGATGAATAGCTTGCCAATGATGATGGAGATAATGATTGCTAGGGGATTAGAGAATACAGTACGTGCTTTGGTTTTGTGAAAATGATTAGTGAACAAGGGATTAGGGTTAAGTATAGTTTAATTTTCACTAATTACTCTACACACCCTGAATTACTATATCTTACACAGGCACACCATCTCACATCAATTTCACAGTTTCACCACCAAGTTCACATATTTGACAAGTCTATCACAATTAACACAAAACCATGAACAAACACACAATACACTTCATTGAATCCAAAACGTATACAATTCCATAGCAATCAATTGTGCAATAACCAACTAAACAATACATGAACGTGCAATAAATGCGAAATAGAAATCTTGGAAATTTGAGTTGTCACATTATCCCCAACTTAAAAGAAATTTCGTCCCGAAATTTAGCATGCGGTTACTGAGGAAGCTAGGTAAGTTGTACCATTTACTGGTTTTCCTGGGGTGTCACATCATCCCCCCGTTGATTTGGAATTTCGTCCCGAAATTCCGTAGTAGGAGCTTCAGCCTCAGTAGTAGTTGCATTGGTTTCGAATAACTGGGGGTACTTTTCTGTCATCTGGTCTTCGCGTTCCCAGATGTACTCTGGGCCACGTTTGGAGTTCCAACGAACTCGGAAAAAAGGGATTCTCTTGTTTTTGAGGACCTTAACATCCCGGTCCGTGATTTCAACTGGCTCCTCTACGAACTGCAACCGCTCGTCGATAGTGAGTTCCTTAAAAGGAACTATGAGGGTCTCATCTGACAGGCACTTCTTCAGATTCGACACGTGGAACATATTGTGAACTGCACCGAGTTCAGCTGGTAGGTTTAGCTTGTAGGCCACTTTGCCTATTTTCTCAATGATCTCGAACGGTCCGACATACCGCGGATTTAGTTTGCCCCGTTTGCCAAAACGAACCACACCCTTCCAGGGTGAGACTTTAAGTAAAACCCGGTCCCTGACCTGAAATTCCAAAGGCTTCCTACGCTTGTCCGCGTAGGCTTTCTGACGGTCGCGTGCTGCCGCCATGCGTTGTCGTATCTGTGCAATCTTTTCCATGGCGTCCACTACAATCTCTGGACCCGTGATCTGACTATCCCCCACCTCTGCCCAACAGAGAGGTGACTGGCATTTACGTCCGTACAATGCCTCGAATGGAGCGGCTTGTATGCTGGTGTGATAACTGTTATTATACGAAAACTCCACCAAAGGGAGATGCTTTTCCCAGCCGTTGCCGAAATCAATAACACATGCCCGAAGCATGTCTTCAAGAGTCTGGATCGTTCGCTCAGACTGCCCATCCGTCTGAGGATGATATGCTGTGCTCATGTCTAATCGTGAGCCAAAAGATTTGTGCATCGCTTGCCATAGCTCTGACGTGAATCGTGCATCCCGATCTGAAATAATGGAGGTGGGCACCCCGTGCCTGGAAACAACTTCTTTAAGATAAACGTCTGCGAGAGTGGAGAACTTATCCGTTTCCTTAATAGCCAGGAAGTGTGCAGACTTGGTGAGTCGATCCACGATCACCCACATAGTATCATTCCCCCGCTGGGATCTGGGTAGGCCTGTAACAAAATCCATGGAAATTTCTTCCCATTTCCATTGCGGTATCTTGGGCTGCTGAAGTAGGCCCGCTGGTTTCTTATACTCCACTTTGACTTTTGCACACGTCAAACATTTGCCGACGTAAGTTGCTATGTGGGCCTTCATGCTAGGCCACCAATATGTAGTTCTGATGTCGTGATACATTTTATCCGAACCTGGATGTATCGAGTAGCGAGATTTATGAGCTTCATCCATCACAAGCTCTCGTAAACCTCCATAAAGTGGGACCCAAATGCGCCCCGTCACATAGTATGCGCTGTCTTCCTTTTGTTCCATTCGTTGCCTTGAGCCACGTAAGGCTTCAGCTTTGACGTTTTCGGTTTTCAATGCTTCTATCTGAGCAGTTCGTATCTGTGCAGGAAGATCAGACTGAATAGTGAGCTGCAAAGCTCGTACACGCTTAGGTAGAGTGTCTTTCCGACTGAGAGCGTCAGCCACAACATTGGCTTTGCCTGGATGATACTTAATAGCGCATTCGTAATCGTTGAGTAACTCGACTCATCGTCATTGACGCATGTTCAAATCCTTCTGCTTAAGAATATGCTCGAGATTCCTGTGATCGGTGTAAATTGTGCACTTGGTACCGTACAGGTAGTGTCGCCATATCTTAAGTGCAAAAACAACAGCTCCCAGCTCTAAATCGTGCGTCGTGTAGTTCCGTTCGTAAACCTTGAGTTGACGAGAAGCGTAAGCAATAACCTTATCCCGCTGCATCAATACACAACCAAGTCCCTGTATCGACGCGTCACAATAGACCACAAAATCATCCGTGCCCTCTGGCAATGAGAGAATAGGTGCACTGCAAAGCCTATCCTTTAGGTACTGGAAAGCGGTTTCCTGGGAATCTCCCCAACGGTAGGTGACACCTTTCTGTGTCAACATAGTAAGCGGCTGTGCAATCTTGGAAAAGTCTTTGATGAATCGTCTGTAGTACCCCGCCAAACCCAAGAATTGACGTATTTCTGTTGGTGTACGCAGTGCAGGCCAGTTCCTGATCGAATCTACCTTGGATGGATCAACATGAATCCCATCCCTGTTCACCACATGGCCTAAGAAGTGGACTTCACGAAGCCAGAAGTCGCATTTTGAAAACTTGGCGTACAATTGTTCCTTTCGAAGAAGTTCCAAGATAAGACGTAAGTGCTGCTCGTGTTCCTCCTGACTCTTGGAGTAGATCAGAATGTCGTCGATGAAGACAATGACGAACTTGTCAAGATAGGGTTTGCACACCCTGTTCATAAGATCCATGAAAACTGCAGGCGCGTTCGTAAGCCCAAATGGCATGACAAGGAACTCGTAATGGCCGTAGCGAGTTCTGAATGCTGTCTTGGAGACATCCTCATCCCGGACTCTCAGTTGATGATACCCTGACCTCAAATCTATCTTGGAGTAGTAACTCGACCCTTGCAACTGATCGAATAAGTCGTCAATGCGTGGAAGAGGATAGTGGTTCTTCACTGTAACCTTGTTCAGTTCGAGATAGTCTATGCACATTCTGAAAGTGCCATCCTTCTTTTTCACGAATAGTACTGGAGCTCCCCAAGGCGAAGAGCTTGGACGAATGAAGCCCTTATCCAAGAGCTCTTGTAGTTGCTTAGACAGTTCCTCCAGTTCAGTTGGAGCTAATCGATACGGTGCGCGAGCTATAGGTGTTGCTCCTGGAGCTAGTTCGACTTGAAACTCGACCTGACGATAAGGCGGTAGACCTGGTAAATCTTCAGGAAACACTTGAGGAAAATCGCGTACAACTGGAATATCCTCTATCCTTTTCTCTTTCGCTGATGCATCTGTAACAAGTGCCAAAATGGCAGTATGACCCTTTCGTAAACATTTCTGAGCCTTCAAGAAAGAGATGATGCCAACCACAGCACCACTCTTGTCGCCTTGGACTTCGAGAGGTTCCTTACCCGCACGAGGAATACGAATGATCTTCTCCTTGCATAGGATCTCCGCCTGCTGCTTGGATAACCAATCCATGCCAATGACGATATCAAAACTACCCAGAACTATAGGAATGAGATCAATCGAGAAGGTCTGACCCGCTAGAACGATGTTACAACCCTTGACTATATGTGTGGCTTCTACACCTTTACCATTTGCTAGTTCTACGACATGTTTGGTGCTTAGAGGTGTTGGTGTACGTTTTAACAATTTACTCATTTTCAAAGACATATAACTCGTATCCGCACCCGAATCAAACAAAACAGTAACATAAATATCGTCGAGAAGAAACTTACCCATAACGACGTTGGGATCATTTCTGGCATCACCCTGCCCCAACACAAATGCATGACCCCTTGCTTCATTGCCGTTGTTGTTCCCACCGTTGTTGTTGTTCCCATTGCCCTGGTTGTTGTTGTTATTGTTATTGCGATTCTGGTTCAACTGGGGACAATCACGCTTGAAATGACCTTCAGCCGCACACTGAAAACATCCCCTGTTACCCCGCTGATGCTGCTGATGCTGGTTCTGTGAAGCTGGTGGTGGGTGTTGCTGATTCTGATTTGCAGGTCGCGAACTCCTGCAGTCTTTAGCTTCATGCCCTAACTTGAGACATCTCTGACATCATTCTTTACGACACCGCCCGCTGTGGTGTCTGTTGCACTTAATACACAGTGGGTGAATTCCCCGATATCCACCCTGTCCCTGACTGCCTGATGTCTGCTGACTCGGATTCTGGTAGTCGTTTGTCTTACGTTGTTGTGCTTGAGACTGAACAGAAACTGATCCCCTGCTGGAATCCCCCTCCCATTTTCTCTTGTTGTCACTGGGAGTAGCATAAGTAGTAACAACAGTAGTGGTAGCCCTGATGCGTTTTGGCAGCTTATTCTGTTCCACTGCCTGATCCGTAATACGATGAGAAAGGCGCTGAATAGCCTGGATATTATCAAGATTAGCCGATGTCACATGGCTCTGAATTTCTGGCGCTAACCCCTTGAGATACAACTCAATGCGCTTGATTGGAGGGTCCACCATAGTTGGACACAACACGGCCAGCTCGTTCGACCGTTTAGTGTAAGCTTCAATCTCTGACCCAGTCATTTTCAAATGATAGAACTCATCTTCCAGCTTGTGGATGTCTTCTCGAGTGCAGTATTCACGTTTAATCAGTTCCTTGAAGTCATTCCAAGGGGTGGCGTTAGCAGCTGCCAACCCTAAGATCTGCACTTGCGCGTTCCACCAAGTTAACGCGATTCCTTCCAACGTGCCAGTGGCGTACTTCACCCTGCGATCCTCAGGGCATTCACACATTTCAAATGCCGACTCTAACTTCTCAAACCAATGGAGGAGTCCCACTGCCCCCTCGGTGCCACTGAATGTGCCTGGACGACAGTCCATGATGTTCTTGAAAGTGCAAACGGGCTGATGAGCGTGTTGACCTAATGTGTAAGATCAGAACGAGGTTAAACATAAGAGTTGTTTAGGAACGTAGGATCTAAAGATCCTAGAATATGTTACGACTGCAGGGTATACCTCCTGCGTTTGCAGCTGCAAGTGCCGCAGCTACTCATTCATTGATAAGTGCCGTCAACTGGTCTTGAGTCATGTTCACACGTCCAAACATGATCTTCATAGTAAGAGTAGTGTAAGTGAGAATGGTTCGCGAGTAGTGCGATGACAGAAGAGTGTAAGCACATGAGTGTTCTCAAGCAATAACAAATAGTGAGCAATGTAATTTAAGCATACTACGAGCAAGGTTCTATGCAATTCTAGCATGTAGGCAATAAACATAAACCTTATTACCTAGGATGTTGAGTCTTGCACGTGGAGCGAAGCGTCGTTGTGGATCGTTGAGAGCACTGTTCTGGTTATAGTCTGGTTTTTATAAAAACGTTTTCCCCATATTAAAACCAAGTTCTCTATAACCAATGGCTCTGATACCAATCTGTCACACCCCCAAAATCCACCTGCGGAGTATCCCCGCTTGGGAGCGTGACTGACCAGGATCAAGCCACCAATCATGTAGAACAATGTATATAGTTAAAGTAATAGCAATTAAACCAAACCAAATCCATATGAAAGGGGTTTCCAAAACATAAGTAAGTTATCACTGTTTAGCGGAAGCGTATAAGTAAAACCCAATATAAATAAGTATGTAATGTCATAAAGTGTTCAACAAACAATCACGATCCAAGCCCACAACGACCAGCTCCTCCCTGTGCAAGCTCCATGTATCTAACGACCTGCAAGGCATGTAACTGAGGATCAACAACTAGTTGAGCGAGTTCACAGTTTATAGTTTAGTAATTGTAATAGTATGGTAAGCCTTGTGTTCGTTCATTAAGTCATGTATCGTAATAGTTCGTATCGCAACCCTCTAGGCATGTATGCGAAGATTAGGGAAAGTTCTCAAGTATTCTAGACTAGGTATGTTTGTATCGCGGCCACCCGGCACCTATGCGAAGTTTTAGTGTATAGTTCGCAGCCTTCCTAGGCATGTGTGCGAAGATTAGTCATATTATCGCAGCCAACCCTGGCATGTGTGCGAAGATCAGTCATATTATCGCAGCCAACCCTGGCGTGTGTGCGAAGATCAGTTCTATAAGCATCACTAGTCTAGCAGTATCTTAACCAATCACCTTCCTCACCCGAGGATCATATCACTATGTTCCATTATCTAGAGAAGTACAAATAAATAAATCAATCCCATTCCCACCCTGGGAACCCCATGCCTTGGCTGTGTGAACTCACCTTGGTTTGCTCGGTATGTTATTGCTTCTAGGGTTAATTAGTGTTTAAGTCCGTTACACACGACCTAGGATACATTGCACATGATTCATTCGATTAGGGTTTACCATCCTCGATATTCAAGCAACTGTGCTTTGTGTGTTTATTGTGTACACGATGATATTACATAGAATGTTCACACATGCAGGATTATGCAGTTGCAATCAATATCATACAATCATATATCGAATCATACCGTTATATGCATGAATGAACAGTTGCATGCAATTACATACAGAAGCATACCGAAAGCTTAATTACTGGTGTTTGCCTTAACACAGAACGCTTATTCACTTATTCAGCATATGAAATCAACAAACTTGGGCAACACAACCCACTTAGTAAACTTTGGACTCCTTTGCATTCATTAAAAGGTCGGACAGGAGATAAGGGTTTAAAACCCTGACCACATATGAAAAAGTAGGACTAGAGGGGCTCCTCTTTGAAATTCGGACAAGTTAACACATTAATAAACTCGGGCATGTTAACATATTAAGCAAAAGTCGGACCCAAGGCTTTAAAGCCTAAAACTCGGACAAACAAGTGAAAGGGGGGGGGGCTTCCCACTTAAAAGTCGGACCACAAGGTTGGGGGTTAAAAGTCGGATAACTTAGGTGGAGGGTCACAAAGGTCGGACTTGGGGTGGAGGTCACAAAACTCGGACCCTTCATGTGTTAAAGGTCGGACAAGGATGTGGGGGGCCAAAACTCGGACAATCTCACAGGTTTAAAAGTCGTACATGTGGTGTGGACATTAAACTCGGACCACATGTCATTCCTATACACAAACCTCGGACCCCCTTAACAACATTATCAAAGCTCGGACATCACACAACCAAAACTCGGATAACACAACAAACAAAGAACTCGGACCCTTTTTATCTTATAAAACTCGGATCCTCTTGCATTCCACAAAACTCAGACTTATCATAAACATTATTCATATATTCATATGCACTGACAGTTACGTTTCTTTGTTTTCACGATCTGGAAACCCTAAATCACACATATAGCAGAGCAGAATTCAATTAACAGTCAATCATTCTAACATGTCTTGTGTCTTATCATCAGGCAAATGATCATACACTAAACTACATCATTTCTAAATCATCAGAACTCAATCAACAACCACAGAAGTACCATATGAAAGCTAGGGTTTTCAAGAATTCATAATCAAGAATCAAGAATTGATAATAATCAAGAAATCAATAAACAATTACCTTGTGTTGATTCTAGAGAAAATGTGGAAATCAAAAGTGATGAATAGCTTGCCAATGATGATGGTGATAATGATTGCTAGGGGATTAGAGAATACAGTACGTGCTTTGGTTTTGTGAAAATGATTAGTGAACAAGGGATTAGGGTTAAGTATAGTTTAATTTTCACTAATTACTCTACACACCCTGAATTACTATATCTTACACAGGCACACCATCTCACATCAATTTCACAGTTTCACCACCAGGTTCACATATTTGACAAGTCTAACACAATTAACACATAACCATGAACAAACACACAATACACTTCATTGAATCCAAAACGTATACAATTCCATAGCAATCAATTGTGCAAATAACCAACTAAACAATACATGAACGTGCAATAAATGCGAAATAGAAATCTTGGAAATTCGAGTTGTCACAGTAATGTTCGATCGAATGGGTCACTCGATGGGTAAACATTACTGTTCGGATCATGAGATACTATGCTTCAACACGTAATCATTTTCACAACTTGTTCGTAGTAGGGAATGCCAGCCGGTCGAACAGACTATTCGATCGAGTGACATTCAATTGAGGACTAATCCTGAAACTCCTAGCCGATCGAGTGAGCTAGCCGACCGAGTGAGCTAGCCGATCGAGCGAACCGTTCGATCTACCGGCTTGAAAGGTAGAAACACCTCTGTGTTCTCAAATACTGCAACAAAAACTTCAAAAGTTCAAATCCTCTAACACAAACACACCAGAGGAAGAAACAATCCACTTGAATGGTCCAGCCGATCGAGCCAACCGGCCGATCGAACGGGACTGTCCAGTCGGATATACCAGCCGATCGAACAGGCCGTCTGATCGAACCTACTGTACGATCGACCAGCCCATTCGATCCATCCATACTTGTTTACTTATCCGCGTTACTTACCATTATGCTATCGAACTACTCAGGCTAGTATTACTCTCAGCGTTCCCTTCAATCCATAATCAATCACTGTGAGTATACTCGAACCCTTTTTGTTTTAGCACTTTTAGGTGTTACATACGTTACTTATCAAAATCACATTGAACACACTATACAAACTATTTGAACACTAACCGATTGCATATATTACATGATTAAATGTATGCCTGTTATTATGTTTACACGTGGAAAGCTGTCTACCTGCCTTAGCAACATAGTACTATAGTTTGGACACAGCACCCGTTCACACGGGGGTTGTTAAGGACAATCAACTTGCATGATTTACGGTGGTGATCATGTAGTGCGAACTGTCTCGGACAGTCAACCCGCAGTCATTGGTATTGATAGGTCCATGTCGATAATTTACATGCATCATTGCTCTCTGTGTACGTGCTGGTTATGCGTAAACTACTCGAACTCTATATGCTATTATCAAACTTGTATGCTCACCTTTACATTATATGTATTGACTTTATTTTAACGTATGTGACAGGTGTTTAGGATGCTTACTTACTCTATCTACTGTGAAATCACGGCTAGGAAAGAGTCTAGAAACCAAGACAATTTATAATTGTGTATTTAAATCTGAGTTGTCGGAACATGTTTTTGTTTGAAGCATACCTATGTCTGTAATAACTAAATTTATCTTATGGGTCACGGTATGGGACGTGATATTTAAACTATTCGGTAATAATAGTTGTTATGGAATTCCTTTGAACAATCTGTTTCGCTCAGTGCCGCGCCCCGATGATTCCGCCATCGGTTGGGGTGTGACATTTACAACATATAATACTTGTCATAGGACTAGTTAGGCGTCCCGAACGCGCATTCGCGCGAACGATGCGTTAAAGTAGCGTAAGCTACCTTAATTTGTTGTAACGAGTCGTAAGCACTTAGGATAGCTTCCGATTTAGAATGTAGGCTTTGTTAAACCATAACACATGAGTTCCAATACTCATTTGGTTTACAAGACCTCGTTCTACCCGATCTTCCGATTTAGGTGTCGATTTATTAACTAGCGATCCAATTACTAGGTACCACTTGATTTCCTTGGTTTTCCCGAGCATTGTTAGTTCATTAGATCAAGGATACTTTGCAATTCAATGTGAGTACATAGTTCCCCTATTTTACTATTTTCAATTGTTTTGGGGTAATTCATATGTGTTAACGATTTCGATGCTTTTAACGATGTTTTCAAAAACTAATACTATGGTTTATATTAAACAATAACGATTTCGATAATGTGAACTAACTTGTTGGACGTATTTACATAGCGAATGACATTCATTAGCTTTGGCCGAGCCGACCAGTATTAGGTTATGGATCTGAAAAATCCCGTTATCGGACTGCCACCACGGTTATGTGTGGGGGTTATGTGGGTAACGACTGAACCTAATGATTGTTAACTTACCCTTGGGCGGTTTGTTGATACGAGTTGAACGATGGACGAGTTGCGAAGGTTTGAATGTTATAAGCGAGACGACCAAAAGTTAGTTTTCACAATTAAAACGAGAACGATTTGAACGATTGAGCGATTTTGAACGATTGAATGATTGAAACGATTTGAACGATTTGAACGAGTTGAACAAGTTAAACGAATTGAACGAACGATTGGTTTTTGGTATGTGATTAGACAACGGGACGGGTTTAATGTGATAAAAGCAGGGTAGATACGCCGCTGGTACTTCTTATATATAAATGCTTTTATCATATTACATTCCGTGGCGTTATTTAGTTCACTTGGACAAACGATTTTGAACGATGTGACACAACGATGTTTACTAAACAATATAAACTATACGAGTTTTATTATGAGAAAGATTTACGATTTGGGTTTACATAAACAAATGTTTTGAGAAAAGATTCATGGCATCGAGGTTTTATAAACTATAACCAATCTGTTTGACTTGGTTATTCATTTTACAATACAATCATTTTACAAAACAAGATTTTCTAATATCGACTCATGTTTTTATACGAGTTACTACAACATGTATACGAGCTATGAATCTGATATTATCACAAAACCTATGTGCTCGCCGGCATTTCTTTGCTGACTTTATTTTCACGTATGTTTCAGGTGGTGTTGAATGATGTTGATTGCGACTAGGATGCATGCTCACTTAGAACTGGACGAGGCCTTAGTGACTAAATAACAAATGATAGACAATGTAGTTGTGTTTTATCTTTAACTTTAAGACGATGTAAATGTTAAATATCTAAATAAAACAAAACTTTTGAATCCATGGTTGTGAAACAATAATTCTATCGCTCCACTCCCCAACGTTTCCGCCGCGGTTTCGTTGTTTTACGCGGTCGGGGTGTGACAACGCTAATCATGTTTATTCTATCGTGAATATGATATTAGACATCAAATCAGTAAAACTTACTTGTTGGTACATAGATCTGAGATGAGAATGAAGAATCCATGATTCCTATAATGATGTCTTGTGTTGATGGATCACATTAGAGAGAATATTGTGTTGGTGTTCTTGAGGAGTTTTGAATTGTTATACTATGAATGAATTCCCAAAATCATAATGTGATCATCCTTTTATAAGTAACTCAAAAGTCTTTGTATTCTCTATATTAAAAGCATCTAAAAGGAAATCATAATAGCCCCTTAACTTATAAATATTCACAATTACTTCCATCAAGTAATTGTTAGGGGCAGATTATGTCATATTGGTAAAGTTAAATGATCTATAGGACATATTACGGGTTATTTCTAATAGGTTATCCATCGTAATGCCAATTCATATGTTAATTTGGACATTTTTTTTTCACATACACATTATTTGAAGTCAAGGAGCAATCGACATGTATGTCAAGAGCAAATTACGGACCTTTCCATCTGTCGTGTAATGATTTTCACCGCACACTCGACAATGGATTAATTCAAAATAATCCATATAAAATAACAAATGTAACTATTATTGCAAAAATGAATCATTTGTTTTGCTAGGCAAGTCATTTTAAACGATTATTCGTAAGTTACCTGATAGTTATTCATATTTGGGTAGCATACAATAAAATGATCCATAAATATTTTTGTTGGTTTCTCATAACGTTATGGTTTTTATTGATACTTCATATATATTTTGCACTAAAAGCATAATGCAATGCACAATCCCAAAAACGGGATTGGTGATTTTGAAACTTGTTGCATCATCATAATTTTTTTAAATAGTCAATCTAGTCATTATGTTATCGACTTGTAGAATTATCAATGTGCGATATACAATTGTTTCATAGTGAGTCAAATAGTAGAATTACAAATGGCTAGGAATGTTTACACAATGTAGATCATTAGAATGAATAAGATTTTCGGTTCTACACTTTGGGCAGGGAACCCATGAAGAACATGTTAAAAACAAATACACACACAAACACAAACTATATTACCATATTTAAATGATAGATTACATTATGCCCAATTATTTGACAATTATTTAACTATCCAATGACAAATATACTAAATTTCTTGATTAAAATAATTCTAACAATTATGAAAAACAAAAGAAACAAAAGTTTTTGCTGTTCCTCAAATCATTTATGTATTTATCAAAAACCCGTTCGTTGAGATGAACATTTTGCTCACATATTATATACACATATCATATAATACATACGTTTTTATATAACGAGCACTTAACCGTCCATGTTCGTTCACACACACACACATATATATATATATATATATATATATATATATATATATATATATATATATATATATATATATATATATATATATATATATATATATATATATATATATATATATATATATATATATATATATATATATATATATATATATATATATATATACTATGAACATACACTTAAAAACACAAACATATTCCATGTATACCACATATATGTATCCGATCTTGCACGAACATGTAACACATAACATATACATAACATGTACACCCGTCTATGTTCGCCAAAACTCGTTAACTTACCAAAGAATATATGCATACATATACTACACTTAATCTTCTAACCATACCTCTAATCTTTTTCTTACAAGCAAATTTTGAAAGGATAATTAGGGGAGGTATAGGTGATGAAAAGTCAAAGTGGGTCCCACTTAGTCTTTAGATTAAACTAAGTATGTCTTTAGTTGCATTTTTGTCTAGTTACCCTTAATACTTTTAGTTTAGGGTCATTAGACAAATTAGAGTGATTAGGACTCTAATTAGGTGTTAGCTCAGAAGTCGTTATTAACTAGTTCACTAAACACAGCTTAGTTGGTGGTTTGATGCAAAACGACTCTTATTTACGCTAGTTATACGGCTAACGAACTTTTACACTATAGAAACCGAGATTTAGTAACTAGATTTCCACATGACATCTTTTATCCCCCTAACACACCAAATACTAATTAATGTCACATAATAATTACATATTAGTATTCGTTAGGTGATAATTACAATTTCTGATGTTAGAACGGACTAAAAATATTACTTGTGCGATCCACCGAATAATTATAATATTTTACGTATCCAAATAAGTTTTTATCTATGATTCACATCAAACATATAATAATGTCATAGATTTAATGTTCTAGATATATTGGAATAATTTCGACACCAAAACATTCAGCGGATAACCACAAATGCTCACTATAATTAGTTTTATCGTAACGCAATGAGACGATATCAACGATACCAAATGTAATAACCCATGCATTTCCTCGGAAGTTGCTAGACTTCAAGGACTCAATTAGCACATAATTAAGTCTTAACGCACATAATTAATGTTAGTGCATTACGTCTACTGACTTCGTCTTGTATCATGTAATAGGATAGAATAGGATAATCAGTGCACGAGGTTCGAGAAACAGAGATTAGTGAATTAGAGTGTCATTCCGCTCGAAATGGACCAAGACCATTTGGAGCGAAATTAGAAGTTTCTGATTCCGCCCGAAATGACATTGGTTCATTTGGAGCGAAATCAGCCTAGTATAAATATTGCACTTGACATTTCATTTGGCACGGAATCAAGATTGTGTAACGAAGTGCTGCCAAATTGTTCTCAGGTTGTAATCGGTGTTAAATCAATATAAGAGGCATTATAATTACATTGAGCGTCCGTTTCATTGATTCCGCCTTTGATCCGGATTAACAACTCTTCTGAACGACTCATTCGGGTCCAACAACGATCCTACAAGTGGTATCAGAGCACAGGAGGAAGAGCTTAGCTCAATTACATCAGATTTCTGACTTCTACACCTTCTTTTCCAATCTGAACAAGTTTTCACGGTTAAAATTGGCCAAATTTTTCATAGACTATGTAAAAGTGCATATTATCAAATCCTTGAAAGTTACAGGACAAAATTCGGCCTAAAAATGACTAAAATTGATCTCCGAAGTGATTCCGCTCGAACTTGCATTGGTTGATTCCGCTCGAGATATTGATTTCGCTCCAGAAGTTTTATCTAATTCTGCTCGAAATTCATGGTTCTGCTCAAAAGTAAATTTTGATTCCGTTCCAAAAATTTTAAAAAATGGTTGATTCCGCTCCAAAAGGTGTCCTGATTTCGCTTCAAATAGCAAAGAGTGCTATTCCGCTCCAAAATTCAACCTGATTCCGCTCAAACATACTATTCCGCCTGAAAAATCAATCTAATTCCGCTCGAAGTGTTATTACTTGATTTCGCTCGAAAGTGAATGTCTGGTTAAAGTCTGATTTCGTTCGAAATATCAATCAAGTGATTCCGGCCGAAGTTATAAAAGTTGTTTTCACTTCAAAGTGTCAACTTGTGATTTCGCTTGAAAAGTGAAATTTTGTGTCAAGATCATTTCACGTCAACTGAGTGTTAGTCTGTTTCAAGATATTTCATACTGTTTAAACTGATTGTAGTTATCTTGTTCTCAGGTGATTGAAGATGTCGAGCAGTGGTGAAGAATTTTACAACACATTCTACAATGCTTTCACTTCAGAATCGACAGAGAGAAGATTTGAGATGAGAGAATATTCGAAGGAGATTTCGGAGAATTTGAAGTTTGAGAACATGTATGGAAGCCAACAAAAACCACCGAAGCTAATGAAGGTTGAAGATTATAATTGGTGGAAAAACCGATTTGAGGGTTGGGTAAAAGCTTTCGCTCCTGAAAGTTGGTTAAAACTGAAAAATGGAGGAGAGTTAATAAATGAAAAAGGTTTCACAGACATAGATATAAAAAATGTTGTGGCTGAATATAAAATGATTACATTAATCAAACAGTCAGTGAGAGAAGATATTATTTCGTTACTTGAACAAGAGAAAACTTTGAAGAGTTTGTGGGAAGCGTTAGAGAGAAAATGTGTAGGAAGTAATGAGGTTGTAAAAAACAAAAAGAAATTGTTGCGTAAAGAGTTTGATCTTTTTGGCTGTATGAAAATGAATCTGTTTGTAAAATGATCGAGAGATTTGGACATCTAAAGATGGAGCTGGCAAGACACAAAATCACATACACTCAAGAGGAGCTGGTTGATAAACTGTTTGACTCATTGCCAAATGATCAAGATTGGCAATACTTCGTCTTAATGTTGAAAAACACAATCAAGCCTGAAGAGTTAACAGTGGATTTGCTGATCGAAAGACTTGAAAGCCATGAATTGGAGATAAAGAGATCTAAAGTCAACAATCCAACTTATCAGCAGAATGTAGAGCTTTACTATAGAGGAAATGTACCACAGGCTGGGTCTCCAAGAACAGCTTTTTCTGTAGAAAGCTCAAATTCAGTGAACAGTGAAAGTCTTCACAGTGGATCTTCTTCAACAACTTCAAGCCAATCTGCTTCAAAGAATTTGTTTCAGTGTAATATCGCAGTGGATCTGAAGAATGGGCAGAATTTCAGTGAAGAGTCAGCTAAACAACAGATGGTTTTCTTGGCATCTGTGCTTGAGTCATACGAAAGTCTCGTTGCAGGGAAGATTGGCAACACCAACTTGACAAAAGAAGATTACGATCAAATCGATCCTGAGGAGATGGAATTGATCGACATAAGATGGTGCATGGCCAGTGCAGTTCGCCGGGCACAGCGTTTCATGGAGATAACCGGGAGGAAGTCTATTGGTGGACCTTCTACCAAGCTAGGCTTTGATAAATCAAAGGTGACATGTTTCAAATGTAAACAAAAAGGTCACTTTAAGCGCGAGTGCAGAAATGCGTATGCTGATGATTCTGAAAACCCGTTCAAAGAAGATTACTACAAGAAAGCGATTTATCATCAAAACAATCTGAACCTCCTAGATTGGAGAAGCCTGAAGAAAAATCAAGGGCTCTTGCAGTTATTCATGACGATGAAGGTTACGACTGGAGTCAAGTTTGCCCTGAAGAAGATGCAGTTGGATATGCATTTGTAGCTGATGCTGATCCTGAAAGATGGTGGAAAGTAGATTATGCAAGATGGGAAATCGGAAAATTAAGCGAACCATTCAAAGAAGCCCAGAGAGCAAAAAGATGGAATGATGATTTGGAATGTTACATGGATCCACGGGGTAATCCAGTTGTTGACCCATCAAAAGTGGATTATGAAGCTGTAATAAAATTGCTTCCAAGACAGGCTACTTTTAACACAAGAAGGTTATCGGATAAAGAATATTTGCCGGATTTGGAAAGCAAGATAAAGTAAGCTTGTGAAGCGAGTTTACCAAAAGTGGTACAAATGAAGAAGAGAAAAGAAGAAGAGCTGAAAAAGCTGGTTGAAGAAGTGAAGATTATCGCGAAGCTTGCTGCTGAAAAGGAAGATCAGAAAGCTGAGAAAGAAGAACCGGTGCTGAAAGAGACTGATGTAAAGATTGAGAATTTGAAGGCTGTTAGTGATGATGGTGCTGGTGATGAGAAGAAGGAAGAGCTGAAACAGACAGAGACAGCTGAAAACACCGATGTGCCAATCACTGAGGTAAATTCTGACTCTAAAATCTTAAAACCGATTGAACAATGCAAGAAATGCATGGAAACATGCAGAGCTTGTACTGAAAAAGATGACATCATAAAAACAAAAGTTAATGAAATAGATAAATTTGAAAATGTTTTCACAACAAAATGTAAAGAAATGATTGAAACAGAAGAAATTTTGAAATTAAAAGTTGAAAAATTAACACAGAAATGTCATGGTCTTGAAGAAGAAAATAAGATTTTGAAAGAAAAGTGTACTGCTAAATGTGTGTTGAAAAAGAAACTAAATTTCAAGATTTACAAAAACAGTATGATTCTTTAAAGTGGTCGAGTCAGAGAGTACAAGAGGCTTATGAGACTTTGAAGAGCCAAGTCAAAAGTTTTGATCAAAGATTGTCTGAAACTTTAGTCACTAAAGAAATGTATGAGAGAAAGCTTAAAGAAAAGCAATTTGAATTAAACAAATGTGTTGATGAAATTGCTAATCTTAAACAAGTTTTGGCTGAAAAAGAAAAGGTTGTTACCAAACTTCAAAGTTATCATAACTCTTCATACATTCTCGAACGCATTTTCAACATCACACCAGATGACAAAGATACTGACAAGAACAAAAAGGGTATTGGTTCAGAATTTCACCAGGTTCCACCACCATTGAGAAACAATTATACTTTTTATGATGAGGAAAAGGTGGCAAAAGGTTTGAACATAGTTGACCAATTACCTGAAAGTATCGATGTGACTTACACCAAATCTGATGAAGCTGATGATTCAGAGGTGGTAAGTAAGGTTGTTGATAGTGTTTTGAAAGATGAGTCTACAAAAGGTAAGTCTGAATCACAGGATGAAGATGAAGGAAATCTTTATGATGGATATCTGAAAAACACAAAATCCGAGAAAAATTTGAATGATGATTCAAAAGGATTGGTGTATACCATGATTGGATCGGACAAATTATTCTTAGATATTGTATTCCCGATTCAAAATGTGATTTCAGAAAAGGTTGATAAAGTTTTCAAAATGGTTTAATTGGGAATTCTGAGATTCCAAAGTTTGCTGTTAAAGGTCCTAAATCTTTTTATAACAAACCTGGTTTTAAGAAGAAAAACATGAAGGCTGGTTTGGGTTATAAAAGGAAACAAAATTGGAAGAAAAATGAAACACAAAATGTTCAGGCAAAAACAAGTTTTGTTCAAGGAAAAAGTTTAGCAGAAGAGGAAAAACTCAAAATCGGACAACAGTCTAATGAGGAGTTTGATGCTAAGAAAAAGAAACAACAACAGGCCAAGGATGTTTCAAAGAAAGTGTGTTTTAAATGTGATCAAATTGGACATGTAGCACGAAAGTGTCCAAATCCAAAACCTGTTGATGTTGAAAAACAGAAGTCTGAGGGTGTGAAACCAAGGTCAACCAGATTTGATTCGAAACAAACTTGGAGGTACAATACAAACAAGTTTGCTTCAAATCAACATTGGAAATCAAACCCGAACAGGTTCGATTCAAGACAGGCCTGGAATTCTCACACACCCAGATTCAGAACAACACAGAGTTGGAAAACATCAGTTGATATGACAAAACCTCAACAGTTTTGGAAACCAAATGTTGTTCAGAAACAAAATGTTCAAAAATATTCATATTTCTACAAAAGAGGTACTCCAAAAGGACAGAAATGGAGTGTTAAGAAACAAGTGATTTTGGAAAAAGATGAAAAAGTTAAAGATAAAATTGATAATGGTTTTGAGAAAAACGAAAGAAACTATCCAGTTTTACCTGGAAAGATTCATGTTCAACTACCTGAGTCTAAACAGGCTTGGGTTGTGTACTTCAAATGATCAAATTGTTGAATTTGCAGGTGCTGAAGAAAACCAAAGATTATGAGAATGCAAATTGGAGCAGCCTGGCACATGAAGAGGAGGAAGAGGTTGCTGGACCCTGGTTTGATTGAACAGGGAGTTTAGTTTGATTGTTTTCTGTACATAAAAAATTGATTGAATACGCCGAAACCCTCACGGCTGAACAAACATGATTACTTTCACAAGATTGAAAAACGGTTTTCAAACTGTAAAAGATCAATGGGTTGTAGATCATGGGGGTAATTGTTACTTTATGTTAGATTTTCTATAAAACAGAGCATGAGATGCAGAAAATGGATTGCGAGACAAAGCTATCTACATTGGTTATCAATTTTTTAATGATTTTGAATTTTAGGGGGAGAAAAATTGTCAGAAAATCCAAAAACATTAGAAAATTTGAAAAAGCCAATAACATGATAAAATTCAAAAATTGAGTTTTTGCGTAAAAAGAAATGTAATGATTATATAGCGTTAAACGGTCTCACTGATGATATGCCGATAGGTTTTTATACATTTAGTAAACTTTTTCGGGATATAAACCTAAATTCAAACACTTGCTTATTTCGTGGGAAACACTACTTGGATATATAGGTAACCCCTGAAATTTTGTTTGAAAGGTTCCTTATTCTGAGATACTAGGTCTTTATACTCAGTGATATCTGGGGTATTATTCTGGGACTTCTACTGAATGGAAGTTCTGACCTAGTCACCGACTAATACTTTTCGCAAATGTGTGAAACATAGCATCGCCCTCAGCAAATCGATTAAACAATAAAATTGATAATCATTGCTGTTGTAACAAAAGATCCTCTAATGGGGACACACCGAAAAGTCAAAGCCGTCATCTCTCTGCGTATACGGAAGTATCGACTTGAGCTCTCACGGCCCTCGCATTTAACCCCTTACAGATATCATCTGTGGTATACTCACCTGTAAGACTGAATATTGAGATTCTGGATACGGGAGTATATTCAAGAGGTGGGACACATGAATGAGTTTAAGTTTCTAAAACACCTAATTCGTATCCTGAATCAGTTGAAATTTATATGAAAATTTAAGTGGATCAGTATATCGACAGTCTAAGTGAATTGTTTAATTCTTAAAGTGAAATTAAGCTCAACGGTACTTGTGACTTGTCAAAAACTGATATGATCCTCTGACGCATACTCAAACAAAAATATTTTCTGTAAATATGTTTGTACATATTTCTTTATTTCTTTATATGTTCAGAAAATACAAAAAGATTTTTTATTCTGCTTTATTTTCCACAACCGATGTCTGAGATGCTGAGTTTCAAAGTCTAAGTAAGTTGATTGTGTTTCTGAAAATAAAACAAGTTCATTAATTTGAATCTTGAAATTAACATTTAAAAATTCAAAAACAGTTTGTGATATCTCCAAGGTCATTAAGTTGGACTTGGATGATTAACTGTGGGGGATTTGGATGCTTATATTGTTATAGAGCTAGTTTCGATACGATTCAATAAAACTCCCAAATTCACGAGAAGTGATTTAGAAAGTCTGAATTGCCGGGATACGATTCCTGGTAGTCTAAAATGTTGTTACTTATAAATGTATGAGTGATTGCAGATAGTCCAGACTATGATCCCGAGAGCAGAGTCTAAGGGGGAGTCTGAAGACAAGCTTGAAGTTAGGAGGACCTTGTAACTAGAAAGCTAGGTGACGATCCCTAAAAGCACGGAAGCTTGATGAAAAGGGGAGCCTTATGATGAAGTTGTTGATGATAGAGCCAGTGATGAGATCCTGGTGTAATAGTGAAAGAGTGAAGCTGATCAAAGATAAAGATTGAAGGATGGTTATATTGTTACAATCTGAGTGAGAATGCAGAATGATCAAGACTGAAGAGGTGTCATGACAGAGACTAGACACTGAAGACTTCGTCAATATCCGAGGGGGAGTCTGTTAGTGCATTACGTCTATTGACTTCGTCTTGTATCATGTAATAGGATAGAATAGGATAATCAGTGCACGAGGTTCGAGAAACAGAGATTAGTGAATTAGAGTGTGATTCCGCTCGAAATGGATCAAGACCATTTGGAAAGAAATCAGCAGTTTCTGATTCCGCCCGAAATGACATTGGTTCATTTGGAGTGAAATCAGCCTAGTATAAATAGTGCACTTGACATTTCATTTGGCACGAATTCAAGATTGTGTAACGAAGTGCTGCCAAATTGTTCTCAGGTTGTAATCAGTGTTAAATCAATATAAGAGGCATTATAATTACATTGAGCGTCCGTTTCATTGATTCCGCCTTTGATCCGGATTAACAACTCTTCTGAACGACTCATTCGGGTCCAACAACGTTCCTACAATTAATTAGATAGATTGTGATTTGGTCGTAGGGATTAACCTGTAATCTTACCGATGGTCACACATATAGCATCATGAAGCCCAATTATAAAACTTTTTATTATTGTTCTTATAGTCTTAGCATTAAACTTTTCCACTAACTCTTATCTTAGGTATTTGCGGATTACTGGTAAGGAAACACATAGAACTAGAGTCAACCCATCATTTGTTGATTGGAATATTTTCATTAGCAGACTTAAATATCATAAATAGTATCTTACTACTTATCTTAGCCAGCCGTTCAATAGAATTATGGATAGTCTCGATACTCATACCTTGTCTAATAGCATAAATTTGTAGTGAGACTTTCCTTTGAAGAAACTTATAGCTGGAAGTAGTACTTGTAAACTATCTCTGTAAAAGTATCCTCCTTTTAGGTTTAGTGGCGGCGAGACGAATAACATCTAATTTTCCAATTTCATGCATTCCTTTTCATATACATATGTTGCTAATCAACACACTCATTTTCCTTTCGTACTTCTGAGTGGTATAGTTGATTGTTAAGGCAACTTATTGTATTAGAGGAAAACTTACTATGTAAGGCACCGGAAAAGTGTATTGATATTCATGTGGAAACCCTTAAATTATGTGTTTTAGGAGTTATTTTGATTCTTCCAAAGAAAGAAGATAGATTAATCTTGGTAAATTTTAGAATCTAGAATAGCTCTCATAATTGCAACAATTAAATGAGTTGTTGATTATCATAAGAGATATAATGGTTGACTTATCCCTCCAATCATGCTCTAATCTTCTTCTGTAATACTATTATCAGAAAAGAGTAGTATGATTGTCATTTCTTAATAGATAATCAATAATCTAATAAGAGCAAGTTTTATAGAAACTCTTTAGTAAGCAAAAATATCTTAGTTTTTTTTTTTTTTTTTTTTTTTTTGAAATTAGAGTGGATGAAATAGATGAGATACAAACTTAAAGAAGAAACTTGGAGTGATTTACATAAGGTAATCAAGTAAGGCAGACAAAACCTATCATATTGTATATATAATCTATTATAACACCAAAATAACAGACTAACTAAAGGTTCAACCTGAATTTTGGCTTTGCTTTGGCTTTGACCAAAATTCAGGCATTATAAACATACAGAAATAACAAATTGTCTTGATGTTCTATATATATTTGGCTTCGCTTTGGCTTTAACCAAAATTTTTATGTTATGAATATACATAATAGACTAAGTTATTGGTCATATGAACTTTGGCTTCGCTTTGACCAAATTCAAGTATTATGAATATTCGTAAATGAAAACCAACTTAATGTTCTGCCTGAATTTTGGCATCGCTTTGGCTTTGACCAAAATTCAAGAATTATGAACAATTTATAAATAATAAATTAGCTTAATGTTCCACCTAAATTTTGGCTTCGCTTTAGCTTTGACCAAAATTCAAGCATTATGAAAAATATAAATAATAGACCGTCTTTAGTGTTCAACATGAACTTTGTCTTCGCTTTGCCTTTGACCAAAATTCATATATTATGAACACACATAAACATAGCTTATCTCAATGTTCTATATGAACTTTGGTTTCAATTTGGCTTTAAACAAATTCTTGTATCATGATGAATGAACATAAATAATAAGGTAAAACACATAAATATAACATAACACCTTTGGGCGAGAAATGATACATTTATGTAAATTAGGATAATAATTCATTTTGTATATCATCAAAAAATTAGTTGTTGGATTCATTATCCAACAATACACATAATCACATAAAATGGCATAACTTACGCTTCAATATTAAGTCAAATGATATCATGTTGATTCAGTCATCCGAAAAGATGCCTTTAATGTATACAGAAGTACTAACTTACGCGGACGTTTTTGCGAAAGTTATAGTTTCGTATAAGTTATAGTTTCGTATGTAAGTAAAATTTTCATAAAGTATCAAAGTGAAAGTAGGGCCATA